>NW_005187810.1:160627-171027 GCF_000239375.1 Pundamilia nyererei | reverse complement strand
TGAATGTAGTTGTGTAAACGTCAGATACCTGCTCGGTTTACAAGCCATCACATATTTGCAAAAGTGTTCCGACGTTTTCGGAGATCTGACACCCGCCATCTCGAAGCTAACGGGAGGTCGAGACCTACTACAGCCGGGAGGAACACCGCTTTCCCGGCACATCGTGCCTCGACCTCCCGGTCGGCTTCGAGCTGGCGGCCTCCGAAGAATGCGGCTAAAACCTTTCTGAGTTTGTTTTGCGAGATCTCGCAAAAGTCCGTCTTAATTTTTTTTTTCTCCCATGTCCCCTGCGGGGCTCCATATGTTATACTTTGTTATTGCTACAGAAGAATATTTATTTTATTATTTTACATTTACAATTTTTTTTCCTGGGGACCCTGTGACACCCTATTACAAATCTTAAGATCTTAAGAGATCCATCCTACGGCTGTAGGATGGATCTCTTAAGATCTTAAGATTTGTAAGGCCATGTTACTCCTAAATTTCTATCTTGTTCAAAGAGAAGATATAAAACAAAGTTCTAAGCTAATCGACCTTAGTGTTCTCGATAAGAGAATCGATAAAGAATCGAATCATTAAACAGAATCGAAAATGGAATCGGAATCGTAAAATTCTTATCAATACCCATCCCTACATGTCGCAGTAGAAAACCTTTCTAATCCTTTAGCACTGATCAAAGAACTAAATCAGAATTTAAATACTAATAAGATCAAATATAAATCTGGCTCCCCACTGCTGGTGCTATTCTCCCTGTAACTGGATCATGTGTCCCCCTCATCTCTCTGCTGTTCCAGCCCTTGCCTTCTCCTCCTAGCACATCTTAAGCCGACCTCTTTGATGTTATTTTGGGATCAATATGTTCTGGAAGCCAGCGAGTTCCTCTCACGCTACAGGGAGAGAGGGAGGAAGTGTGAACCAGATTTTGTCAACTGACAGCATGTGAGGATGCATCTCTGCGTTCTTCAGGCCACTTCGAGCTTTCTGACCACCATCCTCAGAAAAGTGTCCCACGGTGCAGTACAGATAAATGCTATAACCATACATGTTTTACTCTGGGAATAAGACTGGATCCACCTAAAGAGACTCAGCAGGAAGTGCACGTGGTGTGTCCTTGTATTAATATGAATATTCAACCAGCAACAGAGACAGCCAGCTGACACACTACTGTTATTGCTGTTTGTATGTAAAGGATTCTTCTTCTTGATACTTTTATCACAATTGGTATCAATTTAAAAGATTTATTGAGACATGACAATGAAGCAATAGGAGGAATTTCATCACTACAATATGCAAATATCATATACACTACTATACCCTTTCAACAGTGCAAACCCCTCTTTGATTGGCTGACAGCTATTACAGGACTCTGTTACAGTTGTTGGTGTTTGAGATATTTAGCTAGATTTTGCTCATTTTGCTTATCTCAAGTTTAGGTTGACTGACTGGTAAATTGTGAAACACCAATGAAACACCAACACACATATCATAACAGGTAAACTTCAAATAACAGATTCAATATGTGACTCAGGCACAGTTACCGCGGGCTGTAAGAAAAACCTCTACATGAGACAACATGCACTCACCCGCTGAAAAATCACACAAAATGAAGAGGAGTGAGAAAAGAGGGCTTCCTGCAAGGACCGTGTGACTGCGAAGAGCCCGAGAACGAGGAAAAAAAGTCTGTGCTTTTAATGTGAATGAGTTTCTCTAATAGCCCTGGGAGCAATATGTCTGTGAAGGTTCTCAGTCATCCAGGTCATCGTAGTCAAAGGAGCTTGCAAAGAAAAGCGTCTGGACTTCTTTAAGTTGCTTGAAGACGTTTCACCTCTCATCCGAGAAGCTTCTTCAGTTCTAAGGTCAAATGGTGGAGAGTCCCAGATATAAACCTAGTGGGAGTTTCCCCCCACAGAGGGACAAAAGGACCCCTGATGATCCTCTAATCGCCTGAGCCAAGGTGTGAAACTGGGTGTGGGTCCCAATCAGCCAGAGTTTCGGGTGAGTTCATTGTGAAACCTGGCCCCACCTTATCATGCGAATTCCTGAGGTCAGAGGGCCCAGGATGTGAGTGGGCGTTAAGGCGTCTGGGAAGGATCTCAAAACTGGATTATAGATGGCAGAGAGTTGGTGTCGTAAACCCCGCCTCTGTTCAAAGATGGTCGCTCACAGTGGACATAGATGCTTCTTTCACTCCTCTTTCAAACCATCTGTCCTCTCTGTCCAAAATGTGAACATTGGCATCCTCAAAAGAGTGACCTTTGACCTTAAGATGCAGATGGATGCTGAGTCTTGTCCTGTGGAGGTGGCTCTTCTGTGTTGTGCCATGCGCTTGTGAAGTGGCTGTTTGGTCTCTCCAATGTAGAGGTCTGGGCATTCCTCGCTGCACTGTACAGCATACACCACATTGTTAAGTCTGTGTTTTGGCGTTTTGTCTTTCGGGTGAACCAGTTTATGTCTGAATGTGTTGCTGGGTCTGAAATACACTGGGATGTCATGCTTGGAGAAAACTCTCCTGAGTTTCTCTGATACACCGGCTACATAAGGGATTTGCGACAGATTCTATAACACAGTGATACATTGTGCTGTTACCTAAACGTTTACCTATGCAACCTAATCTCATTTAATTCAAAGAAAAAGCTCAGTGTTTCTTTTCTCACCTTTTTTCACTCACTGTGCATTTAATCATGTCACGAGCCAGGAACCACACCAAGTGCAAGCTAAGTTTAAACCATGGCTCCTCCCGAACCTTTTAACCAATCATATCATCTTAGTATGACATTATGAAAACTTTGTTCACTAGAAAGTGGCACCCTTTCATTATCTGGACTCCTGGACGGAGGAGGTCCATGGCGCCATGTTTAACTTGAACCCTCAACCGTTTAATACATTTTGAAAACTTATAGTTTCTTCATCTTGTCTCAAAAACCCCCCCAAAGAAAAACACCACATTAGGTGCCTCTGTCACCATGGAAACGTGAATGCCAATGCTTCACCCACAGACCTGCCTCCCAGGTCCAAACTACACTGTGATTATTAAGGCTGTTGTCTCTGATGCTTAGGAAGATTTGAATAGGTATGTGAAGCTGATCTGGAGTTCAGAAATCCCTCTGCCAGAACGTGGTATATCATCTTTAGATGGAAACTAGCGAGTTTACTCCCTGCTACCTTTGAACTCCGTTAAACTAAATAAATCCTGTTTTTTATGTATGTTAACCTTTATTGTTACACCTGGTAGAGCAGCCACAATGACCATTTTATTAACGCAGTGTTCGTTTGAGGTTTGGGACCTGAGGAAGAGTTTTGGCGCAGTTAAAACAAAAACACTGAGAACACAAAAGCAGCAGAGAATATAATGCTTGCAGAGTTTAATGTGAAACCAGAGTATGTCCGCACTCCACGAAGTGAAAGAAAACATGTAATAGCCATGAAAACCTTTACTGTGAAAAAGCTGGCGCGAGTCCATCATCAGAGCACCTGATCAACAAACTCTGACATGAAGAAAAACAAACTTTGTAGCTGCTCCATAAACCACTGTTTGTTTTACTCAGCAAAAATCTGCGATAACCTCCAAAAGTTGTATTAAAATATACTGATGAACTGTTAACTTAGTCTGATATCACATTTAAATGATACAGCTCTCTGAAGGCAGACAGCTGCCATCCTATTTTACAAGGAAGGGATACCTGCAGCAGACAGGGGTGAGTCTAAAGGGGGCATGGGGTGTACAAGGCCTTATTTATTACCGGGATTTTACTTCCTTGTAAGAAATGTAGAATTTTGTAAATTAAGTTGCATTAATATTTAAGACTATGAAAATAAAAACTTTTCATAAGATAATAAAACGTGTACATGGGCCAATAAAACTGTGAGCCATTAACCCGAGGGTTGGTAGGTTGGACACTAAATTCGTATGAATATTAATTAACGTCTACACTTTCTTTTTTCAACAGCACAGAAAGCACAGGGCAAACTTCACAATGCTAATATGCTCACTCTTCTTCATTGCAGCCTCAACATACTCCTTTAGAGGCTTACAGACACAAACTCAATCATTTGCACAGACACACATGAACAAAGCTCATAAACATGAACACACACCAAATCTACCCGAAGGATAAAACACTGTCAGAACTCCGTTTGCCTCCTATTAATGTCAGAAACCCTTCCAAGAAGTCAGAGTGAAGCTACATGTTTTATATATATCTTATTTTCTTTGACTATACTTGAGATTTTTTTATGTATTTATGCATTTAAGAAAATCTTTTCTTTCAAAAATTAAATTTGATACTACTAATTTTCGTGATTAATAATAGTGATTATTAATATTAATACAATCAAAGGATTGTTTTGACAGATGTTGTATGCAGTTAGTTGCATTGAAATTTCTAAATTGTTTTTTCTCTTCTGAATATTTATTATTTCTTATTAATAACACAAAAGTTTTTTTTTATCCAATTACTCATTTACTCAATAAAATAATCGATAGATTACTCAATTATTAAAATATTCTATAGCTGCAGCCCTAATTTTATGTACATTCGTTTTTGTCTAGAATTATTTATTGTATATTTATATAAGCACAGTTAGGCGATGCACCAAAATGTCATTGTACTGTCCAATCACAACAAAGCAACTTGTCATTTTTTTCAACTTTTCTTTTCTTGCTTTTATGATTATTAGTGATGACTAACAATCTCACTTCATGGCTCATTATCATTTTTTGTATTTCTATTAGTTATTATTCATCTCTGATTTTCTTCTAAAACTGTGTCTTTGTCCTCTCGTCCTCCCCTCACCCCCAACTGGTCGTGGCAGGACAGGTGCAGAGGTTTCCTCCTGTTAAAATGGAGTTATTCCTTCCCGCTGTCACCAAGTGACTGCTCAAAGGGTCTATTTGCTGGGGTTTACCTGTATTATTTTAGGGTCTTTACCCTGATTTGGCACTATATAAATGTAATCAAATTTAACTTAACTGAAGAATAAAGTTGGGGCCCAGGTTTCCAATGACTGTTTCCAGTGCTGTTGGGCAACAGGGTGTCAGTGAAACCTGTGCTACTGTTGACAAAAGACAAAGAAAGAGGGAAGGGGGGGCATGTTAAGAGGCAGTGAAAGAGAAGGAGAGGCAGATGTGTGGAGTTGAGAATAGAGACTTTAATTGTAGGGACTATGACTGTGTGGAGAGCAGGCTGATTTGATGGTGATAAGGAAAGTATATACAGTGGAACCCCAACTTACGAAATTAATTCATTCCCGAGGGTCTTTCGTAAGTTGAAAATTTCCGTAAGTCGAAGCACCCATCGCACCTTTTGAGTGAACGATAGGCTATAGGCTAATTGCTAACTGCAACAACAATATGTCGTTCAAGTGGAACAGCAAAGCGCAAGTACGAAAGCCAAGGGGGTTGTCACATGATTCGGAAGGCACTGTGAGCATTGTAGGCATTCTGGGCTCAGCCAATCAGAGCCAGCGGATTTCGTTACGTGGGCATTTTGCCGTAACACGGGCAGAAATATTGCCGTTAAGTGCCTTCGTAACTTGAATTTTTCGTTAAATGGGGTATTCGTACGTCAGGGTTCCACTGCATATTGTGTGTGCAGGAGACAGAGTGAAAAGGCAGCAAACCATCAGCACTGGAGGTTGACGTAGGGCTGGGCGATATGGCCTAAAATCCATATTGCAGTATAATTTCAAGCATGTGCGGTAACGATATATATTGTGATATATTCAAAAATATGCATATTCATATATGTCAAAATGACTGAACATACTCACATACAAGATACATTGCAGAAGAATAAACACTTCAAAAAATAATAGAATGCCATTTTAAAAACATTTATTATGCAAAACTTTTCTTTTAAAAAATTTAAATGACAAAACTTTTCAAATTTTTAAGCTGTAACAGATCTTTTTCCAAACAATGCAACACAAAATTCTTAAATAAAAAAATAAAAATGGAAACAAATGCACAAATTTTTTTGAATAAAAAAAATACAAGTAAAATATCAGGTAAACACAAAATTCTAAATTGTCAGGATTTCTTTCTTCACTTGCTCGCAGACTTGGTCATACACTTTGGGCATTCCAGTTCGGCTAAAATGTTTGTGGCGAGGTACCTCGTAATGTGGGTCAAATGTCTTGAGCATATTCTTAAAGCCGTTTTTTCTCCACTGTAAGAAATGGCACCATGGTAAGTACACAGTAATGGCATTTGTGATATCAATCCACCGCTGACTGGTTTTCTCATATGGAGGCCTTTGGAAAAGCCTTGGAAAATATCAGTCTTCTGGTGTGTGGGGCCACCTTTTTTCTTTGCACTTGACTGACTGGGCATTTGTGGAAGCCGCAGTTTTTGGCTTTCCTCATATTCCAAAACGTGCTTCGTTTTGAGGTGATAAAACAAATTACTTCCCTCTCTTCGCTATTACTGTTACCCAGCAAAATCTGCAGATGATATTTTTCTGCTCAACATCCGACTGCTTAAACCCAAACCAGGTCCATATGACCGAGGTCGCACCGGTCTTCTTTATGAGCACCTCCTCCTCCTCCCCAGGTGTAAGCTCCATGCCATGCCATGCCAAGCCGCTGCCATGCTTTCGACCAAAACAGGCGCAGCTTGATGACATCATCAATATGCTCTATCGCGGTATGGAGGTATAGTCAAAATCTCCATACTGCGATAGAGCATGTTGCCTGTTGTCACTGCATATGCCTCACAGGTTGGATGTCAGAGGAGAAGGAAGGTGAAGAGAACAGGGTGGATGAAGAGGCGCTGGGTAGATATGATGTTAACGAGAGTAATGTGGAAGGAGAGGTGGATTTTAGGAAAAGGATGGAAATGGCTGCCGTAAACGTATTTCAGGAAGATGGAGGAACATGAAAGAGTGGAAAAGGGTGCACACAGGTGGACTACAACTTATACAAAAGGTGCAGTCTGAAAGAGAGTATGGTGGTGTCAGGCCACCACGTCAGCACTGAAGGGTAGCCTGTAGGATGACTTCATACATCAATTAAGTGAATGCAGAGCTAAGGACTAAATGGTGCACTTCAAAGAAAATAGTGCACAGAATTCCAGAACGAGTTTAGACAGTCTCTGCGTACCAAGGAAAAGTTACCAGATGACTGAGAAAGTACAGCTTTAGTGCTGAGGGAAAATGCAAAGATGCTAAATGCTGGGGGAGATACAGGAGAGATAGAGGAAGATCTCAGCCTGGGCGTCTATTGTCTCATGTAGTCTGGAAGATGAGTGGATGACGGGGTGGGTGCAGTTTTCTCTGTGGTGGGGTCGGGTGGGCTGTCCCGGGCTCTGTGGGGCCGGGCGGTGCTGCTGAACTGGGCCCCAGTCCGGATGGGTCTGTGCCCCCTTTCCCTGGCGGGTCGTGGAGTATGGGGGTGCCTACTGGGGTCAGCGGGGGAGCTGGCCACAGAGAGGGGCCACTTGCTCCTCCCTTCCCTCCCTCCTCATCTCCAGCTGCCTCCCTCTTCCCGCTCCACCACAACCACCCACACATGCAGGGCCTTGGGGTAGGGGTATGTCACCAGGGTGCAGAGGAGGCTACCCCCCCCCCCTTCCCCTTCTGGCTGCCTCTGCCTCAATTTTATCCCACAACTTAGACATTCACATTACTCACACTCTCATTACACATACATATAGGATCTTGGGGGTGGGCACGCTACACGGATTCCAAAAGACCATCAGGATGTACACCTCACCCCTGGCGTCGTTGCCCACCTCTCAATTTTAAATACACGTAGACATTGAGGGCTAGCAGGAGGGACCATGCGCTTACCTGCTGCTCTCTGGCAGGTAGCTCCATGCCCTCCTGGGTTTTAAATGCACCTTAGAACACACATGCATCAACACTACAATGAGCGGGAGGAAGGAGGTTTGCAGTCTTCTCACGGGCACGTCACTGCAACTCCCCCTGGCTTCTACTCCACAGCTGCTGAGTGAGCCCTCATCTGGGACTCTCCTCAGCTCTTTCTGGGACAGTGGCGCGGCTGCCCCTCCATTGGTCTTCCTTGGTCTCTTGTGCTCTGCTGGCCTCTGGATGTCTGGAGACTGGCTCTCCTCCATATCTGCTTCATGCCCTGGAGGACGGGGCTGTGGCTCCCTCCACTTCCTCTTCCCCGCTGTTTTTCTTTCCCTCTTTCTTATGGTCAGGGATGGTCATTTAGCGGCAGCATACAGAGAACAATAACGTACACGATTTCCACAGCCAGTAAAAAAATGTAAAGCACAATGATAGACAGCATTCAACCTGTTTAAGTCCTGGGGAGGTGCATTCATAAAAGGCAGATCACCATAATCCAAAAAAGGTTGCATATTCTGTGTGATATGAAATATTTGCTGCTTCTGCAACTGTGCTGAATCAGTCTGTTAGAGAATGTGGTGCAGAAGGTGGTGATTACCCAATTCAGTTCAATTGTATTCATACAGCACCAAATCACAACAGCAGCAATGTATATTGTAAGGTAGAGATACTACAATAATAAAGAGAAAACAGAGAAAACGCCAACAATCATGTGACCCCTGTAAGCAAGCACTGTGTGACAGTAGGAAGGAAAATTCCCTTTTAACAAGAGGAAACCTCCAAAAGACCATGTGACCATGTGACCAGATGGGGGTTGGGACAGATGTTATCCCAGTGTCACCCTCCACCATAGCTGCAAATGTGTCCAGTTTGCTGGCAGGCACAGAACCAGCCTCCTCATCTGTTTATTGTCATCAACTCCAAGAAGACCAGAAAGCACAAAGGTGCTTGCCACAACAAAATGGTAGAAAATCGTCATGATTTTATTGCACACATCAAAGGTTCTGGAGAAATGGAGTCAGATCATCCTCTTGTTGTATGCAGCTACTGTGTTGCTTTTTCACTTCAGTCTGTTTTTGATGCAGATGTGCAGATACTTAAACTCCTCTGCACCAACTTTCTGTCTTAGGGCAAACACAATCGGTGGAATACTAATGCTTGACAGGGAGAAAACGAGGGACCGTCCCTCTTTTTTCAGTATCCATCAGTTAGTTTTCAATGTATCAGTCAACTGATTACATATTATTACATATTCATCACAAAAATCACAAAACTGGACCCTTCACCAAGATCTAGGTTTAAAGGAGTTAAGGTCGTGATGGAGAGTTAAAACCAGACGAAATGAATGCAGCAGGGCCAGATGTTGTTCTGCAGGCATGTAAGTGAAATCAGCCTATAGGCAGCCTCTAGCAACCTTCAGATTGGTATTTGTCATTATTTTTTTTAAAATAGCGCTACAATAACTTGCTTGGAATGAAGCCAAGTGTTAATGACTTTCTGGATCAAACGTGGATCAAAGACTTTTTTTTAGATAAGGAACAAATTATAGCAAATACTGAATTAGCAGCACAGCTGTTCTCTGGCCTCGGGTACACACACTCTAAATTACTTTGCTGTTCTATTCTCCCCATCTCAGCGTGGATCCTAGAAAGTGCTTTAAGAGTGTCAGGCTTGGCTGGCTTCCATTCGATTTCCCCTGCGGGTCATCTATTGGCCTGGGGACGTGGTGAGCAGGAGCGCACAGCCCCGAGGTGATTAACGGAAGAGAAATGGCTGCAGCTTGCAGCATAAATCCAAAAGCGTTTCATGTGGAACATTGGTGCCTGTCAAGCTCTGAGGAATGGGTGAGGCTTCACCCAAATCCGGCACTGAATTCCTCCCCCTCTGTGCATTTACTCCCACTTCACAGAGAAATGTTGCAACCCAAAAAATTCTAAAGGATTTTTTTTAATAAACCACAAAGAATGACAAAAAGCTACATTCACACAAACAGCAGAAGAAAAAGTAACAGAGGCTGAGACAGCTAGCGTGGAAACTTACCTGCCCTGGCTGGGGTAATATTAGTGAATCCCATCTGCTGAACATCTGGCAAAAGAGTCCAACACCTTGAGCATCCCACTCAGGAAGTTTGACATTTAAAAGCCAGTTGTTTTTTGTCATTATATGACATTTTGTCAACTTTGCCAAAATCACAAATATGGCATAAACGCCATCTGATGATTCTGCACATGAAAGCAATACATCCTCACATTTTAACACACAGGTCACCACTATGCTTTAGTTCACTTTAGACAACAAAAGCACTTGGATAGGTTTATGTTTTAGACTAACTCACAGCACTCACATCATTTACAACATCACATGAACAAAAGGAATTGAGCCATACTACGCCTGGACTTCATGCGCTTCAGGTCCATTACCACTGCTATATAAAGTAAAGCACCTAGCCATGCAGTCAGCCTTTAAACGAGACGAGGCAGCCTACAGAGAGGAAGTCCTGAAGCTGGCAGCCTGGTGTTCAGAAAACAACCTGGCACTGAACACTAAGAAAACCAAAGAGCTCATTGTTGACTTCAGGAGACACAGCAC
>NW_005187810.1:151108-159373 GCF_000239375.1 Pundamilia nyererei | reverse complement strand
TCAGGTTAAACATATATATAAGTCACTTAGATAACTTAAAAATGTTATTGTTTGGCTTTAGTATTTTATTTGTTCCTGAGTAAATCGGTTTGGCTGAGATTAAAGTTATAGTTTTTGCACAGCTAAAACTGTCAAGCAGACAGCTGATTATTAGAAGTGTGAGATGCTGGAGAATTTACTCCGGTGTCCTGTTATATTTTAGAAAGCAAGGAGTTTATTAAACTTCACCGAAACAATCTGCAAATTTCATTAAAAATTAATAAACTACCATCTTGTCTTTATTTTTAGTTAGCACAAACAGTTCAAGCTGTAAGCTAATGATAGTTATATAAGAGCAGATGCTGCTGGTGCAATAAGCTGTACGCTGTAGGTCCAATGGATGATGATCTGATTAGTCGACTAATCGCAAAAATAATCGGTGACTAGTCGACTATCAAAATAATCGTTTGTGGCAGCCCTAATATATATATATATCTTTTCACTCTGTTAATACTATTCATATGTATATAGCGCTGCAGAACCGTGCCCCCCCCAGAGTAGGAGATGCTCTGTACCTCATTGTACAACTGTATAGTGACAATAAAGGCATTCTATTGTATTCTATTCTATTCTATTCTAAAGACTTATATAAGAGAATGGGCTTGTTAGATTAAGTGTGATACTGTGATACGATGCCACTGTTGCAACAAGTCAGTTTCTTCCCTGAAAGATTTAATGGTCAACTGTTAGTAGTAGTATTGCAAAACTGAAACTTTTACAAACAAACAAGCAGTTCATGTAGGTGAACAGGTGGTCCAGTACCTTAATACAGCAGGGGTCTCAAACTTAAATAAGCTGTGGATCTGTAGTCACATGTGAGTAGCACAAAAAACAAACAAATAAACAAGAAAACACCCACAGATATTTCCGAAAATGTAGCATTTTGTTTGTTTGCTTTTTATTTGGAATATTGCATAACAAGACCAAACTGCACGCGTGAATGCAAATTTTGCTCCGGTATTCAACGGTTGCTATGATCATGATGCTTCAGAGGAAAGGTTGCTCTGATGAACACTATTGTGCTCTAACAGCTTTTAAGGATTGTAAGACTTTTGGAAACAAAGCGACTGGACTTCTTTCAGTTTCTTGAAGACTTTTCAAAAAGCTTCAGTTCTAAAACAAACTGGTGAAGAGTCCAAAGTAGTCCTTTCTGAGGGTTGTTGGCCTGCTATTAATCATGTGACTCATCACATTTCCTCTGGGGTGGCTGCAGTTCAGGAGGTAGAGCTGGTCATCTACTGATCGGAAGGGTGGTAGTTCATATGCAAATGATTATTACGTTTTATTTGTCAATAGTTAATACAGATGAGAATTTAAATTTACTTCAATCCAAAAAGTTAATCTGTATTTTAAGTAAGTAAGTAAAATTTATTTATATAGCACATTTCAGAGATAAAAACCACAAAGTGCTTCACAATAAGATCAGACATACAAGTTAAATTAATTAAAAGCCCGTTTGTATAAAAATGTCTTCAGCTGCTTTTTAAAGGAGTCAGTAGAGTCTAGGCAGCGTAAAGACAACGGCAGAGCGTCCCACAGCCTCGGTGAAAAGCTCGATCCCCACGTGTTTTAAACCTGGTACGTGGACCACCAGTAGCCTCTGACCTGAAGACCTAAGTGATGAAGCATGAGGTTTCAACAGGTCAGAGATATACTGGGGAGCTTCACCGTGCAGAGCTCTAAAAGTTACGACGAAAATTTACAGGCAACCAATGAAGAGAAGCCAAAACTGGAGCAATGTGTGACCTCTTGTTTGTACCAGTTAAAAGTCTTGCCGCTGCATTCTGTACAGACTGATCCAGAGCTGGTTTGTTGAGACGCGTAAAAAGACTGTTACAATAATCCAAACGAGACGAGATAAAAGCATGAATCATCTCAAGTTCTGCCTTTGACACCAGTCTGAGTTTAGAAATGTTTCTTAGATGATGAAAACTGTTCAACAAGTTGTTTAGAGTGTTTCTCAAGAGACATCGAACTGTCAAATATAACACCCAAGTTTTTGAGACTCGACTGAAATGAAGGGTCTAAAAAACTGATATGCTGCCTAATTTCTGAGAGCATGTGATCAGGTGCAATCAATTTATCAGTATGTGATGTAAGGTATTATCATTAAAATTATTAAAATGTAAAAAATGGCTCGCACATAGCTCATTAACTTTGCACAGAATCACATGATTCCATTATCTGAGCAAAATGTTGATCCTCGTCTGCAGAGTGGTATATTTTTAGGGCTGGCATGGTTTGCAGTATTCAAGTGGTAGGGCCCAAAATGACATTTTTTCCCCACAGGAGCCCAAACCCCTGGCAGCACCCCTGCTTACCTTACATGGGATCAGTGGGAGAATTGGCTCGGAGATTGAGAAACAAAAACAAAACATGAAGTCAAGTAAGACAGCTGAAATAGGACAAAGCACCGAAGACAAAGGGAGCTCAAAGCACGACAGACATATAAGATAGAGGATGCGGTCACTAGGGATTAGGAGACAGAGGAGGGCGCCGCTGTTTAAACCACCACCCCCTGGAACAAAGACAAATTGGGCTACGAGCTCATCTGAGAGGCCTCCAAGTCTCTACCTCTCTGAGGAGGAAGCCGGTGTCTCCCAAGCATCGAAGTGAAAAACCCAACGCTGCTGCAAGAATTTAATGAGGAGGGCTCTGCGCTATTCTCTGCTCAGTTTGTGACACAATACCGAATGGCATGTAGCGATATTCTTTCTTCTTTATTCATGCTTTTATCCCCACTGCCTACACAAGAAGAAATGGAGTGGCCCACTCAGGCTCAATGTTAGCATGCAAATGTGCAAATGCGAAAATCACCCTGCCTTGCACCCAAGCATGCTTGAACTGCACATGGGTGGTCGTGAGACCGGAGCACAGGCAATGACTATTGGATGGGAGCTGCTCATTTGACATTGCTGAGCAAAACTGCCTTTAGAATAAAATAAAATAGCCCTTTATTCTCACTGTACATGTACAATGAAATTGTGGGAAAACAGTTTTGGTTTGCGGTTTGTGTGTTGTTTAAAATGTGTGCAATTTCTTGCATTACAGATGGGAATGATAGCCAGCACTGCAAGCATGACAGCCAGGCTGCCAGCAGCCAGGGCTTGGTTGCAGCCTCAGTCTCTGTATCTAAGCCAGCGGTGGCAGTTTGGTGGTGGTTTCATGAAATGATTCGATCATATTTCTGTTGTTCATGAGCAAAGTGCCTTTTTCATCACAACTTCTCATCATGATGCTGACACTGAGATTCAAACTGAATCCTAATTCTCACTAATAATTCACTTTTGTTCTCGTAAACTTTGTGAATGGAAATCACGGAAAATTATTTTGCGTGTGCAAACACGCAGAAGTAAGAAATGAAAACGGCTCGACCAAAAGAGGAAAAAGAAAAGAAAGAAGGAAAGTAAAACTTATGAAACAGTTATGTAAAACGTGAGGATTGGTGTCACTGTTACAGCAGATATATTCGTAACATGGTGGCAGCTGCTTCCATTCCACTGTCAGCAGGGATGACTGATGGAAGTGGAGTGAAGTGCACTTTACCACTAACAATGAGAAAGTGTTCTGGGAAACGCAGAAACACCCATGTGCACCTTTCACTGCTGCATCAGAGCGCTGTCACCGCTCCGGAGCGAGCGGGCACCCATCGAGCCTGACAAAAGAACACAGTACTTGAAAGTGGTGACGTGCAGCACAGTGGCAGTGGAGGAGGAACAAGGGCCAGTGGCCAAAGGAAACACCACCTGGCAGCCATCCAAAATGTCAGAGTCAAATCACATTGTGCTGCATCCAACACGACAACTTTGACTATGAGGGCTGAACTCTCTGTGACTTTTCAGGTGCTGTCGTCTTCTTCCCTTTTCTGGAGTCGTCAGCGGTCAGGCTTGTCCTCCACGCCAGCCGACAGACCGTCAGCGTGAGCTGCTGTTGCCAGAGCACAGGCTTGCACTGGTGCAGCATCTCGTTGTGCATCTTGTGCTGTCTCCATGTTGTTGTCTTCACTCTCTTGTTTGTTTTTTTCCCTTTATATTATTTTGGGCCTGTATGCAAACGCAGCCTTCCAGGGTGTCGCTGCATTTGCCAAACAGGATGGGACACAATAAAGAAAGAAGTGTGAGAATGGCTAATAGCTGGAGTGCTTTCATAACGTCAGTGAAAACGAAGCTACATGTTTTGATTGATTAATTCATCTTGTTGCCTTTTTTAGTAACACAGCTACCCACTGGACAAAATTCACTAATGAGGTTCTACCTGTCACCTCCCTGTGGCTCCTCTGCGTTATCAGGCCATGCCAGTTTACTTTCAAACCGCCACCATCATTGCTCTGCTCAAAGACCCCTTTGCAGATCCCGCTCTCTTACACAATTACAGGCCTATTTCCAAACGTCCATTTATCTCCTAAATCTTAATGAAAGCTGTAGTCTGGGGGAGAGTAACGTTTGATCAATTTCAGTGTGCTCTTCAACAGAATCACAGCAGCAACACAGCATTACTGGCAATTCTTCTATGCTTAGATAAAGATCAGTGTACCATTGTCACTGACAGATTACAGAACCGGCTTAGTACCTCACGCACTGTTGAAGTTCTAGTGCTTGGTCCAGAGAGTTTTACTAATGAGGTCAATGAGGTCATTGGCACCAACAATATCAAATCGTCTGTTGAGAACTTTGAGCTTATTTTTGACTAGAGTTTGACTGATCCGACATACAGTATCGGTATCCTAACCTAAATGACTGGATTGGATATCAGGGAGAAATAAAAAATGCAATCCGATCCATTAAATTTCACGAAAGCACCTCACAAAACTTGCGACATGGCGTAACCCAGGTCGGAGCAGTAAGCGTTTGGAGCCTCGCTACGTGCTGCCAAACTGGCATTTCATCGGTATGAAAAAAAAAACGTTTGGACCAATGACTGTAGAAAACATGGACGACACGACAGCTCCCCAAAAATGAAGCCAAAACGTCTCTATCGCCCCCTGGTGTCTGGCTGCAGTATAGGTCATAAACCCCACCTCCTCCACGTTAGTGGATGGGACTGGGGTCAGACTAAAATAAATTTATTCTCCTCAGATAATTTTTTCCAAAGGTTCTTTCTTTTGTTTTCAATAGTTCTCATCGCGCTGATTGATGTTCAAGGGGTCTCCTCTCCCATACGTTTGACTCCTACCGCGGTGATGTTAAATTGGGGTGAAACGTCATCATAAGAGCTTTGACTGGCAGCTGCAGTCACGGAGAAACTTGCGTATCTCTGTTCGGGAATAGCAGATAGAGCGTAGGCTCTGAGAGGAGGGCCAGCGTTTACGCTACGAAAACACGACCGCGTTTTAACCTGACAGCCTGAGGTGTTCTTCAGTAAACTGGACTACCCGACAGAAGGACCCGAGGCCCCGCTGCACTTTTTCGGTAAGTTAAACGTGTTTGTAAGCTAATCCGTAACTACCGTCCTTAGCTCGGTCCTGAGACCTAGCTAGCTAAGATGAGCACTTGGCTGTCAGGGTTCGTTTAGCTGTGCAGGTGAATGCATTTACTAAAGAAATCAAGAGAAACACTCCTAAAATGGCGGCGCGTTAGCTGGACGCACACTTCCCTCCTCCGTGAATCTTTGCCAAGACACCTAACGTAATATCAACTTTTGAAGTTAAACTCTAACGGTATCCGCGCTTAGGACTCTTTTATGTCGTCTGCACCAGGTAAATCGGGCAGGGGTCGTGGTAAACCCTCACAACCTAAAATTGATTTCGGACCAACTAAACAAAGTGGAAAAGCTAAAGCTAGCGCCATGTCGGAAGAGTCAATTAGCGCTGAAGAGGAAGGACCAAGTCACGCTCCGATTCTTGAAGCTATCAAAGACTTGAAAACCGACTTCTCCAACAGGTTTGACGGAATAATGGCTGCAATTGAGGGAGTGAGAAACGAGGTCGGAGAGTGTAAGGAGCGTATTGTAAATGTCGAGACACGCATTTCCGACACTGAGGACACGGTCGATAGCCTTCAGAGAAAAGTCCAGAGTCTTGAAAAGAAAACCAGAGATATGGAGGACAAAGTAATGGACTTGGAAACAAGGGCCAGGAGGGCTAACCTGAGACTGGTGAATTTACCGGAGAAGGTGGAGGGAACGGATGCTTGCGCATTTCTGGAAACCTGGATCCCGGAGACGCTGGACATCCCTCTGCTGAAATCAAAGCCATTCCTGGAAAGGGCGCATCGAATCGGCCCGAGAAACGACCCAAACGCCCCCCCAAGAACACTGATCATGAAATTCCTGAGCGATAGGGATAAGGCAATGGTGCTGAAAGCGACCAAAATCAAAAAGCAAATACTCTACGAGGACAAACCGGTGCGTTTCTACCCGGACATGGCAGCCGGCATACATAAGATGCAGAAAGAGTTCGACTCCGTGAGACGACAGCTCCGCGGCATGGGGATAAGACACGGGATGCTTCTCCCTGCCAGGCTCCTAGTGACCTACAAGGATAAAACACTGACTTTTGGCAAACCGGAGGACGCAGAGACTTTTGTTACGCGGATCCAAGCAGAGCGGGATGAATAGCGATACGGATAGAGTTGGTAAAATAATTGAACGTTTTGCTTGGCAGCTAATTCCTGGGGCTACTGTGAACTGATCATTGAAATATATTCACACTGAACATCTGTACATGCCTCCGTTATATCTGTACGGGGGTTAAAGACGCTGGTGATTACCTGCATTGTGAGGGATCGATTACTTTTTGTTTTCCAGGAGGACTCTCTGAGTTATAGTTACATTTAAATAGAGTTAAAGCACAGTAGACCCCTAACATTTAATTTATTTACATGAGTATATTTGGGATAGCAATAAATTCCTGGCAAAGCAATTATTATTTGTATGTAAAAGCTAACAATGGAGGGAGTGTTTAAGTTTAGGATAAGTCAATATCAATAATGTTGGATCATTCCTCAATAACTGTGGACTGGTCATTAGCATTACCGGAGTGTGTAGTAAGGAGAAGGGGAAGCTGGCCCTTAGGTCAGAGGGGTTGTGTTCAATGGTTGATGCAGTTAGAAGCATCTGTGTTGTCTGCATTGTTTTGGTTGTCTAAAGGTACACTTCTATATACTAGCATGAGAAGATCATCTGAAAATTGCAGCTATGTCCAATGTTTTAGAAATTAAGATGACATCGTGGAACTGTAGAAGGCTGCAAAAACTTAAAAAAGTTAAACAAGTGATGAGAAGGTTAAAAGATATGCATTCCAAAATAATTTTTCTCCAAGAGACTCATCTTACTGGAAAAGAGGACTTAAAGATTAAGCGGAGATGGCAGGGGGAGGTATTTTCAGCACCATTTAACTCCCAAGCGAGAGGGGTTTTGACTCTAATACACAAGTCCGTCCCCTTTAATGTTTATAAGGTGATTGCAGATAGGATGGGAAGGTATTTGATTGTTCAGGGTACTCTCTATACAGAACCTCTGATTTTAGTTAATATTTATGCCCCAAATAAGGATGAACCATCTTTTTTTAATAACCTGTTCTGCACGCTGTCAGCACTCAGTGGTCAATATATTTTAGCGGGAGACTTCAATTGCACTCTGAACCCAAGTATAGATAAATCATCACATTTAGACAAATCTCATAGCCAGAGTAGGGAAACCATTCTTCAGTTTGCTAAGGAATTAAATCTTATGGATATATGGAGAGACAGGAATCCTGGTATATCGACATATTCATGTTATTCTAGCACACATAAATCATACTCACGAATAGACTACTTTTTGATCTCAGCAAGTCTGTCCTATCAAGTGAACGGTTGTGATTATGGCAGTGTCCTTATCTCAGACCATGCCCCAGCCAGTCTGGTCTATTTGGATCCAGGGCTAGTACGAGATCCCCCAAAATGGAAATTTCAGCAAAAACGGATAAAGGACAAAGACCTACTGGCGTACCTTGACAAACAAATTACTGATTACTTTGAGCTCAATACTTCTGAAACATCTTCGTGTATTAGATGGGAAGCATTCAAAGCCTTCATTAGAGGCCAAATAATTATCTTCACAAGCTCAAAATCTAAGAAGGCCAGACAAAAGCTGAAATTATTGGAATCAAAAATTAAAGCTACTGAGGATATGTACTTTAAGAACCCCTGTCCCAAGCTGCACCAAAGTTTGCTGTTATTAAGAACCCAATATAATGAAATCTCAGCTTCAAAAGCTACAGCTAACTTATTAAAACTTAAGCAGTCC
>NW_005187810.1:123600-132695 GCF_000239375.1 Pundamilia nyererei | reverse complement strand
AATCTGGTGGGGACCTTGCAGTGGCGTGGCCAGGAAATTAAAAGGAGTCTCATCTGGTGTCGGAAAAACTGGTCTAGGCAAACCACTTGAAGGAACTGCAGCATCTAATATTGTTGAATTAGGGAAAGGAGGGCTAGCAGCCAGAACTGCACCAGAGTGACGGCTAACCTGGGGGGGGCTGAGAGGGTGATTGACATGTTGCTGGATCAATCACTGGGAACTGCTCATGTTGCTGATGTGTTTGGGGAATGGCTTGTAAACCGCAAACAGAGGATTTAATTAAGGCCAAGCACCACACCCAATCAAAGGTGAGGAAAAGAAACAAGGTGCATCTGGTGAAGTGAATGTGCTAGAAGGTGAGCCTTTACAACAAAACAGCTGCAAAAAACTTTGTTGTTTGCAAAACTCGGTTACTTTTTTGAATAAGTAACTATGTGGTAGGACTTGACTTAAGCGGAGGAGTGCAGGAGACTGATGCTGTCCAGTGTAGCAAGTGATTTATTCACCATTTTGTGACCCAAACAATATTTACAAAGAAATAAAAAAGAAACTCAAGTCTATAATTAACTCAGTTCAAATAAACATAACTGAACTTAAATCAACGGAAATTAAAGTCAAACTGCACACAGCTACACTGACCTGAACCTTTCTCGTGAAACACCTGAGTTCTTCTGCTTAAATCGTCCACTTAACCAAACAATTTCTCCTCTGGGCTATTCCATTCAGTAGGTAAGATGAACATGATTATATTCAATCCTCTACTGCTCCTCTTTACTGGCAACATAAACTCTGTGGTGTAATCAATACATATTACAACAATAAATCTATTTCTTTATGAACCCTCTAAAATCAACTTTATTAAATCATAAGAGTTCTTCCCCTCCTGCACTTGGTCTCTTCCTGTGACCTCAGATGAACCCAGAAGCTATAAAGCAGGAAGTAAAACTACATTTCCTCCTTTTGTTTCTGGAAGACAGGTAGATAAGGTAAGTTCTAAACAATACAAATTAACAGTTGAAATAAAGAACATGTTAACTTAACAAACTTGTAGGGATTGATTTAAACCAAGATGTTATATTATATAATCTGTAAAAGTGCAGAACATAAACAAACCCGGGATAGTAGATGTTTGCCTGTTGCAGATTACATGTGAAATATGGTTAAATCAAAGCAAGAATGTTAACTAAGAATATAGACAAATGGTCTTCTCACCCACTTTGTCACAAACTATAAAATTAATTGCCCAACACTGGTCACCAGTGTAACCACGGTAACGTCTGACCCCACTTCCGCCAATCCCTTTATTGTGGCAGGAATGAACCCTGTATAAGTTCCGGGTCAATCAGCTGCATGTTCCCTGCTCCCCTGGCTGCTGTTGTGCCTGTGGTTGGCGTTTTTGTCAGATATTGACAAATTACAGACTACATACCAGTTGACCCGGCCGATTCATTCACCTTTACACCCTCTCTCAATCGACTCAACGGTCAGGTTTTTTTTCCCCGTGATCAGCCCTGATCAGCGCGGGATGGCGAGCCACCCGACCACCGCTGCATTGCGGTAGGACTTGCGAACCTTGTCACAGGTCAATGAAACTAAAGTGATCACATACTGGACTAAACCTCATCCCACCTCCTTTTGGAACCGAATAAGCTGTTCTGTATTGTCAACATTATTTTTGTTTGTGATATATATATATGCATATTTTTTTTTGTACATCTGTCTATATATTTCTCATAACAAACATAATATATATACTTTTGAGCTCTATTTTGGTTTCCTGTGTTTTATTCACACACTCAGGCTCCATAGACAAAACTACTTCTGATTGCTCATTTTCTATGAAGCTGCAGTCAGGCGCCCTGGTCCTTTACCGCGTTACAAGTGGTGAGCCAGCCAGGAGCCTTTGTGTGTGAATTTTTCTTTTCTTAATTGCTTTGTTTTTGCTGAAATTAAAAAATGGATTCAGTTGCACTTTCTGGCATAAATATATCACAGTCTGTGATGATCTCCGGTGTGTCTAACACAAAAGCTGATAACGAAATTCTTGATTACTTGCGTACTTATACCTCGTTACTTAAATGAGGACAATGGAGTAGAGGAAGAAGAAAGGGAACTGGAGCAGCAGCAATTGTCTTCACCTCCTTTCAGACCGGTTTCCACTTGACCAGCACGGGGCATGACCCCGTCAAAGCCAGATTGGACCAACTCCAAGAGTATCACTCACAGCACATGATCTCAATCCACCACAAATACAAAGGGTTGTTGTTGAGCATGTGGTCCGAAACCCAGACATGAGCGCCACAACTTCACTACGTCTCTGTGCTTTTTCAGGAAGGATTCCTAAGCCAAGTAGTGAAGCAGATTTTGAATCATGGCGTTCCCAAATTGATCTACTGCTTGCCGACCCCAGTTTGTCAGCTCTACACATCACCAGATGTATTATAGAGAGCCTATTGTCACCTGCTGCTGATTTGGTAAAGGTCTAAGCCCCAACACATTGCCTTCAGTCATACTACGTGTACTTGACTCAGCTTTTGGAACAGTTCAAGATGGTGACGAATTGTATGCTCAATACTTAAATATTCTTCAAAATCCAGGTGAACGACCATCCGCTTACCTCCAAAGACCAAGCAAAGACCACGACCATTTCATCCTCAAGATCTTGATGCTGTAAGGAAACCCCTGCAAAAACTTCTTGACTCCGGAGTTATCAGAGAATCCGACTCACCATTTGCCTCTCCAATTGTGGTTGCGCGTAAAAAGAACGGCAGTGTACGTCTTTGTATTGACTACCGCAAACTCAGTTTGCAAACAATCAAAGATGCTTATGCTCTGCCTAAACTGGAAGACACCTTCTCAGCACTTGCAGGATCCAAGTGGTTCACGGTGCTAGACCTCAAGTCGGGTTACTACCAAATTGAAATGGAGGAGAAGGATAAAGCAAAGACTGCCTTTGTCTGCCCATTAGGATTTTGGGAGTTTAATCGGATGCCACAGGGGATTACCAATGCACCAAGCGCATTCCAACGGCTGATGGAAAAATGCATGGGAGAATTAAATCTAAAAGAAGTCCTGGTTTTCATTGACGTTCTCATTGTTTTTGCACCAACTCTTGAGGAACATGAAACTCGCCTGATGAAAGTTCTCACCAGACTTAAAGATTTTGGCTTGAAGCTTTCACTTGAGAAATGCATGCTATTCCAGACATCTGTGAAATATCTGGGCCATGTAGTGTCCCAGGCTGGTGTTGAAACTGATCCGGACAAGATTTCTACACTCACTTCTTGGCCAGTGCCGAAAAACGTTAAGGAATTAAGATCTTTCCTTGGTTTTGCTGGGTACTACAGACGTTTTGTCCAGGGATATTCAGCCATTGTCAAGTCGTTGCACGATCTCACTGCTGGTTATCCACCTTCCCAGAAGAAACTGAGACCAACTATAAAGCCAGAAAATTACCTCAACTCCAAAGAGCCATTTGGAGGACGATGGACGCAAATGTGTCAGCAAGCTTTTGAGTCCATAATTGACAAACTTACTTCTGCCCCGTTTCTGGCATTTGCTGATCCCAGAAAACCATACACACTCCACACTGATGCCAGTCCCACAGGTCTTGGTGCGGTGCTGTATCAAGAGCAGGATGGAAAAAACAGAGTTGTAGCATATGCCAGCAGAGGTCCTTTACCGCGTTACACCAGGGTGCTGGAGAGGAGAGTCCATCCGTTAGTCAAACCTCAGATACAGGAGGAACAATGCGGTTTTCCTCCTGGTCATGGAACACTGGACCAGCTCTTTATGCTCTCAAGGATACTCGAGGGTGCATGGGAGTTTGCCCAACCAGTCTACATGTGCTTTGTGGACTTGGAGAAGGCATTCAACCGTGTCCCTCAGGGGGTCCTGTGGGGGGTGCTCCGGGAGTATGGGGTGTCTGGCCCATTCAGTCCTTACACAACCGTTGCAAGAGCTTGGTCTGCAAAGCCGGCAAGAAGTCAGACTTGTTCCTGGTGGGTGATGGGTTCTGCTAGGGCTGCCCTTTGTCACCGATTCTGTTCATAATTTTTATGGACAGAATATTTCTAGGCGTAGCCAACTGGCGGAGGGCTTTCGCTTTGGTGGTCTCAGGATCTCATCCCTGCTTTTTGCAGATGATGTGGTCCTGCTGGCTTCATCAGGTGAGGGCCTCCAGTTCGCCTTGGAACAGTTCACAGCTGAGTGTGAAGCGGTGGGAGTGAGAATCAGCACCTCCAAATCTGAGGCCATGGTCCTCAGCTGGAAAAGGGTGCAGTGCCCCCTCCGGGTCAGGGACGAGACTCTGCCCCAAGTGGAGGAGTTTAAGTATCTTGGGGTCTTGTTCACAAGTGATGGGAGAAGGGAGCGGGAGATGGGCAGACGGATTGGTGCAGCAGCTGCAGTGATGTGGATGCTGTACTGGTCTGTTGTGGTGAAGAGAGAGCTGAGTGTAAAAGCAAAGCTCTAAATTTACCAGTCGATCTACGCCCCTACCCTCACTAGTCTTTGGTTTCTTTGTTAGAGTTCTGTCTTATGGTTTATGTCTCTGTGTTCGCTAGTTGCTCTGTCTCCCCTGTCAGCTGTATCCCCTTGTCAAGTCCGCGTCTCTGTGTTATGTTTCCTGTTGTACTTTTAAAGTCCGTGTCTCATGTTAATGGGTCTGGTTTTGCTTCCTTTGTCTCGTCAGCCCTGATTTGACCCAGCTGTGTTTCCTTCCTGTCTCTCATTCCTTGATTGCTCCTCTGTGTATATTATCCCTGTGTTCTCTTTGGTCTGTGTCGCGATCTACCCTTATCTACCCTCATCTTGCGGCGTGTTCTGTCTGCGTAAGCTTATTTTGTATTCTCAGTTTTGTTACCCTTTTGAGTTCAGCATTAAAGCTGTTTTTTGAGTTCATGTCTGTCTCCAGAGTCTGCCCTTTGGGTCCTTTTCCTGCCTGCACACAGCTGTCACATAACACTGTGTGCCGGTGATTGGACATCAGCCGCTGATAAAGTGGGTTGGCTTATAAAGTGCTCTGTTGGGAAATGAGCTCCAGCAGCAATGCGCTCGGGGGAAAAAAAACTATATTTACTTTTCTTGTGCAGAAAAATGCGCCAACATTGCGTTATATTGAGCACCAGCTGCCCAGTTAAACTGTGACTATCACCAGGTAAAGTGGGTGTGTTTGTTGAATTAGCACCAGGTGTTAAACAGCTGACAGGTGAGGAGGAGGATGCATGCAGGTGAACTGAGGGCCTGTTGAGCTGATAGCTGGTGTCGTGAGAAAAATGTCAGCTCGTTCTTTATGTTACAGAAGCACAGCGACACAAGACCAGGCGGAAAGAGACGATCGTTCGGTGAAAATGAGAATCTGCGAATGCAACATGTGGAACACGGAGAGTGGAATATGTAAACAAACCGGTTAACGTACCCCTCCCCCCAAAAGTCAAACAAAAAAAATACAGCTGGAACACCGGGGCTGTGAGCTCGGTGCACTCTGCATGCCGACTGTTAGCAGAGCTAGTGACATCTCTGAAAACATCTGAGTACTTTTGTAAACATGTTCTATGTTGACAACCTGACCAGACGTGAAGATTACGGCGCGACATTCGCGGCTAAAACACTGTTAAAAATGTAGTGGGTGACAGAAAAACGGGGTATTTTAAAACTACACCACCACCACTGCTGCCTGTGATTTGAAATGCATTCTGGGATACCTGGCTGCCCCAAGTCCACACAAGCAATCGATTATCTAGGATCGACCTGTCTTGACTTACTTTGCACGGCAACCAATCAAATGTTAGAGAAGCTGCAGTGGCAGCATTAGCCCTGCCCTCTTAGTTTGATGAGTGAGGCTGACAGACAAAATGATTTCAAGGTGAGACATGAAGGGGACAATAGTGCCAAAATGAATTAAATAAATACATCATTAAATAATTCATTAAAACTGTTAATAATTAATTAATTAAATGTGTCGTAAATAAGTATTTAATTAATTATTTTCCATTTTAATTAATTAATGACACATTTAATTAATTATTTAATGGTGTATTTAATTAATTCATTATGTCAGTCCTGGCGTTCCATAAGAAATATTTCTACATTTCCTTCATTAAATAGGTCAATAAAACTCCTCACGTTAGTGATCAGACCCACTCAACATTGGACGTCAGATAGACGTGCAGATTGTCATCCGTGTCCAATTCTGGACTAGGTCCACAATTCTGACATCCAACCATGACCCAACTTGGACATCAATATGATGTTCAACATTTGAAATTGGGACTGGAAGTCATGTGGATTTATGTGACAGGTACAGGAAATGTATAAAATGAATAAATAGATTTTGTTTATGAATATCATCATTATGATACATATGAATACAGGTCATTTTAATATGTGTTAGCCTGTTGATTTATTCAGCACATGTGGATTGTTGTTGTTGTTGTTTGCATTATCCTTTTTTAAAACTGTTTATTTATTGATGTTAATTAACTTCTTTATAACCAGATTAAAACTGTAATTTATTAAAATTAGTTAAAATCTTAAAAACGTTGAAATCAGTGTAACAATGTAAAATACTAATGCTTAAAGTATTTAGAAAAAAACTGGGTTTTTAAAAAAAAAAGGAGTACAATGTTTGTAATAAATTTAAAAAAGCATTTGCATTTCATATGGTTCATTTTTACAAGTATCATGTTTTATTGTGAATAGCTTTGTAAGAGGAAGTGAATGAAGTTGTGATCTGTAGCCTGCTCTGAGAGGGGAAGGTCTTTAACCAAACAGCATGACTGGTATCTGCCCCTTATTGCAAGGAGGAATAGGATGAGCACGATAGAGCTACAAAATTACCTCCAGCATGCCACTTATGTGTCTCTGACCAGTGAATCAGAAACGGACTCCATGTGGGTACCAAGGGCCTGATTTCCTTTAACAAGCTCTGTGCTTTCTGCCTAAAACTGTGGATTGGCATTTGCCACATAATACCCCAGGACACCATCACTTGTCTTGTGGTGGACCACTAGAGGGCTCCACTCACACCTAGTGTTGAGGAAGTGTGTTGCTGTGTTTTGTGGCGCGATGTGTTCAGTTGAAGTGTGGAGAGGAATAAAGCAGGAGTGAGAACTAAGTGCTCCGTGTCGTCCATGCTTACCTCCACATTGGTGACCCCTGACTCGAGCATGCTATGGGCCGAGGATAACGCAGACTCCGCTATGGATGCGTCAGCGGCCACCGGTCCTCCACCCCCTGCTGTAGCTACGTTTGCTGTGGCGCTAAAACCGCCGGACTTTTGGCTCCACGATCCCCCATTGTGGTTCGTGCACGTGGAGGCTTAGTTCACCCTTCGCGGCATCTCGGCTGACGACACGAAGTATCACCATGTGGTGACCTCGCTCGACCCGCTGGCCACCCGTCGTGCGATGAGCCTCCTCCAGGACCCACCCGCCTTAGGGAAATACGCCGCCCTTAAAGAGCTGCTTCTTCGGCGCTATGCCCTCTCCGACGCAGAACGAGCCAAAAAGCTTCTCACCCGGTCAAGCCTGGGTGGCGATACGGCTCTCGAGCTCATGGAGAACATGCTGTCATTGCTCGGCCCGGATGACGGGGATTTCCTTTTCGCCCACCTCTTCCTCCGCCAACTGCCGGCTGCCATGAGAGCTGTCCTCGCCAACTCCCCGCTTCTGGCTGCGAAGGATTATTGCTCCCTGGCTGAAGAAGCGGATCGTATTCTTCTGGCTAGCTGCACTTTCGACGTCCACGCCCCCGGTGGCACCTTCCATGCCTCCACCTGTCTCCCCCGGAGCATCCGCCCCTTTGCTGACGGCAGGGATTGCTACCATCTGTTTCTACCATCAGCGTTTTGGTGACAAAGCATGTCGCTGCCTGCCGCCCTGCGCTTTCACGGTCCAGGGAAACGGACCTGCCAGCGTGCCATAGCAGCCGTGATCACTGGCAATACAGAAAGGCTGCTCTTCATAGAGGACTCGTGCTCCGGGAGACGTTTTCTCGTGGACTCCAGCTCCCAGAAGAGCCTCCTTCCCCCGAACACCGCCGAAAGGCTAGTAGCGAACTGCGGGCCGCAGCTCATTGCAGCTAATGGCTCTCCCATCACAACATTTGTGTTTCTGAAGTTCTACAAAAGGCCTGGGAGTTTAAGGGTTTAGAGACTTTCAAGAGTTGAGGACTGCACTAGTAACCCATAATAAACGATGGCTTGCATAAAATATACCAAAATGAAAAAAAGACCATTAATCTTAGCAGTTACACTCGGTTTATAGTGAATAAGCCATAGGTGCAGCAGTTAAAGCGTTAACTGCTCTGAGGTAGACGTGAGTTGCTCTAAGCCAATGAGCTGCTGAAACAGGGTGCAGGGCCTCGCCCGCCATCTCCGTCTGAGAGAGCGCACGCTTTTCTCCTCTCTTGAAAATCCTCCATGAGCACGCTAGCGAGGAAAAAGACATGGAGATTCACTGAAACGAGGTATGGAAAAAAAACAATAGAAACGGAAGAGTTAGCATTTACTGCTTATGAAAGATCGTTTTATGGTATATGTACTGCTAAGTCAAGTAACTAGCTGGTTCCTTTTACATTGTTTGGTCGAGGAAGGTCGGGAGTTAAAGACGACGCCATTTCATCATTCCTGCGCCATCTCGCGCTGCTCCGCCTTTCTTTTCTGAGATCGGTGAGCAAAGTGTTTTAATAGTTTATTGTTTATCTGCATTTTCATGAGTTCTTTGCGAGCAAAATGTTTGTCTAGTGTTTATTGGGAAATTGTTTAGAAATACTTTGTGGAAAACTTTATTCAATGTACTGAAAAAAAAAAGCATTTGAAACCGATGCACAGATTGTGTGTTTTATTGTTTATTTTCAATTTGTAACATGGGTAACACTGCAAATAATACATCTTAGGTGATAGTGGACTGTGATTATATGAGAACTTAATATGTCCTATGACACTGTAGTTGACAGGTCAGGTTTTTTTGTTTTCCTTTGTGTCTTCCTTTTGATGCATTGCAACGGATCCTGTAATCGATGGCGAGCCAACCCCGTTGACGGATCAATTGACTTTGTTCTGTGCTGCACAGCAGAGTGTGGTAGGCCAGCTG
>NW_005187810.1:121280-122565 GCF_000239375.1 Pundamilia nyererei | reverse complement strand
CACATCTCCCTGGACTCCCTGGATTTTGGTAATTGAGATTGTGGGTCATTTTGAACGTGAACTTTGTACATTTAGAAGGGTGCACGCAGGTAAGGTTGTTTTTTTTTTTAAGTGATTACTGTGATTGTACGTCAGGGTTGTTACTGAGGAAAATACTGGTACCAAAAAAGAGAGCCTTTTATTTGTAATGTTTTTGTATGTTTGTCATTTTCTTTCTTTTGTTTTCTGGGTGAGTAAAATACAAAAGCCGGCGTTTTCAAAACTCGCAGTTGCCTGAGTCTCATTCAGTTTGCCTCTCCTGTACGTAGTCAAACCTACTGGTCCAAAGCAGTGAGCTCTTTTGCATCAAAATTGGGTGAAGCACGTTTTGATCTTAGAGCAGTGGTTCCCAAACTTTTTTTGCTACGCCCCCCTTTGTTTTACAAGACAAATGTTGCCCCCCCAGCACAAACACATCCTCCACACGCCCATATTTTGCTCCATTGCGGTTTATTTCACACCTAAAACATTTAGTAAACAATTAAGCAAATACAAGTAATCTGCAATAAATTACAGGTAGAAATAAAATACACTACTAACTCTTTTATGCTACGTCCACACCTACACGGGAATTTTTGAAAACGCAGCTGTTTCGTCCACATAAACGGCGTTTCCAATCACAGACAAAGGAGATTTTTTAAAAACTCCTGTTTTGCGTTTCCATGTGGACGAGGAATACAGAGTTCGTCACACAACGTCAAAGGTATGTGCCTTTATTCACATCATGCTGTGGCCACGTTATTGTTTACATGAGATGAATTGCAGAATGGCAGATAGAGACAAAACACTGTTAATCTGACTGTCTGCAGGTTTTACACGCAGTTATTGTCCCTCCATTTACAAAGGCAGAGGCGTCACGGTGTCATTATTTTACGTGTAGTTGTTTTTTTTCTGTGTGGTAACAAACAAATTTCCCACGTGTGGGACTAATAAAGGTTATCTTATCTTATAATATTCAACACTGCAATCAATGCATTTTTCAAAACATGTCTCTCTGTGCAAAATGGGTTTAAAAACATAAACAGCTGTGGGATCCTGTTTGTCCGTGATTTGAACCGAGGGAACAAATCGTGTCAGGATCAGCCTGATGTTATTTGTATCCCGCTGTAACTTTACTGTATAAAGAGCAAACATCTCTAAAATGTCAGGAGTAGTTAGTCATTACAACAAGTGTTTGTGAACTAAAAATCAAGAATGTGGGATACTGTTTGTCTGTGATTTGGAGAGCCCAGCGCTGCTCCCGACG
>NW_005187810.1:111124-121057 GCF_000239375.1 Pundamilia nyererei | reverse complement strand
GGGGGTGGGCCCAACACTTTGGGAAGCTCTGTCTTAGAGTATTACAGGCACATTAGTGTTACACACTCTTCTGGACAAAGACCTCTGATGTTTTGCCTAGAATCTGCTAAATTCAAATTTCTGGTACTTTTGTTTTCTTCTTCTTTTTCCTGATGTTGCTGTCTCCTGGCAACAACTCATCTGTCACAGCTGTGGTGTTCTACTCATTGTCAACCACACATTGTCACTGACTGACTGGTTAGCCAATAGCTGATTTTCTGCCTGAAACTTGGTCACATCCTGGCAACAAGAATTGTGCCATGTTCAAGGTCACTTAATTGACCCTTTCCCATACCGACTCTGAGTTTAAAAGTCAGTAGAAAATCTTGACCATGCCTACATGTCTAAAGGCATTGAGGTGTTGCAGTGTGGTTGGCTGATTAGAACATTGACATGGACAGCATGTTTCTACTCATAACCAAGCGCTCAAATTGTTTTTTGCAACTAGCCTCATTCTTAATTCAGCATATGCACAAGAGACACATCAACTTAGAGATTAGCCAGACGAACAAGATCTGCATCAGATGATGGGCACGCAAGACCAACATTCACGCTGACCAAGTGACACATGGCAGCTCAGTGCTGTAGTATTAACAGAAGAAAGCTGCTAGAGATCTAGAGACTCCAGCACAATGGGAACATTACAAATCAGAATGGCCATAATGACGTAACTCCGGTAGAAGAAAATAGTTTAACTGAACTAGACTATGCCCAATGACAGATGCACTGACAGAGTTTAGGGTGAAGATTGTGGCAAGACTATAGGCAGCTGCACAACTGCCACAACAACAGAAGAAGCTTGGAAGCCAAAAGGAAGCCTGGAAGAATGTTAGTTAGTGGGCTAACAGAGATCCAAAATGGTGTCCCAGTTGACACAACCAGGATGGACAATAAACCCTACAAGAAAAGAGAAGCAGAGGCAAAGATCATAGAGCCTGTTCTCCAAAAGCTGGTTCAGGGTGTACTCCAGCTGCAAGAGAACAATGGTCAAAGGGCAAAGCCACCCTGACCTAACTAAGCAAAGCTGGTGATCAGATAAATCAGGTGCTTTGACATGAAGTCGTGGTGTTGGCAGCATCTGATAATCTAAAAAGGATGTTTTTCGGGTCAAAAGGATTTTCTTCCACAAAAAAATGATCCCCATGAGTGCCACCTACTCTAGTCAGAGACACATCAGATGATGATAAATTGGTGATTAAAAATTGTTGTTGTTGGACTGCGTGATGGCCTTATCCCCGAGAAGCCATCCTGCAAAAGGAGGAACCAGTTAGAAGCTATTTTCAAAATAGCCGAGCAGATTTATTCTCAAATTAGTGATTATCTGTTTGTCCATGGCTGGCCGTCTTTACTCTCGTTACTCAACTTCTGGAGATGCACACATGCTTCTTAGCAGGGCGAAGCTATGAGCTAGCTGTGTCTAGCAGCAGAATTTTTGTTTCCTTTCTTTTTTCCTTTTTCTTTTATTGCAGCTTTCCTGTACTGTCTCTCTATCCCGACAGCACCACTGCTGGAATTGTGGAGGGAAATGAATTCAATCAGTATCTTTGGCTAATTCTTAGTAAATAAGGAATCATATGCTTTTCCACTACCAAGAACTACAGAAGCCAACCACCTACCAGGATTTGACCAATCATTGTTATGGCTACCAAGGTTCTGCTTGACTTGCATCAATACTGTAATTAAATCTGTCAAAGGTTAGTGTTAAAAACACTAAAGTATTGATATGACGGGCAAGAAAATTGCGGTGGTAGCGAGCTAATCATACTGAAGGCTAATCAACATTTATGTCACTCAAAAAGTTAGAGCCAAGGAAGTGAGTATAGCAATGAAATGTGTGCCGTTAGGGCCATTAGTATAGTTAATTGCTGCTAACACATTATTAGAAAACAGTATAGCAGAGAAGCACATTTCACTTACATGGAAAGAAGTACACACAGACTTCAGTTTTCTTTAATCTATTTTAGTTTGGTAAAATAGGAGTTCAGGATACAGGGGTAAAATACAGGGATACAAAGCCTTTATTGCCACATGGTTAAATTCTTTATCCATTAGTTCCATATCTATTAGGTAAAATACACTAAAAACTACAAAAATTAAAGAATAAAAGGGAAATATGAAAAAGGAAACAGAAATGACCTGAAACAAACGTGTACAGACTGAAAAAACATTTGTAAGATATATAGAAAAAAAGACTGATTTCCCACATATATTAATGCATGGATCTATCCATGGATCTTATATATAGTACATAGACTACAAGCATGAGATTTGTGGCAATATAGTATAGTGTAAAGTATTCTTTCTATGAATGACTGAGCAAGCGGTTACTGTCCCCCCTTTTTTCCAATAGACCAGTTGAATAAAGGGAGAAAGGAATAAAATCTTTGTGCATGTGCTCCAGTGGCGCAATCGGTTAGCGTGCGGTACTTCTATGACAGTATTGGGCTGAGCTATGCCGAGGTTGTGAGTTCAAGCCTCACCTGGAGCATAAACTTTGAGCTCATACTTCTCTGATGAGAACAGATAAATGCTGAGCTCACTGAAAATGCAAACAGACTTTATAGCATCTTCAAAAACAAGCAACATTCAAATAGATATTAAGAAACGCAGAATTATACCTCTCTTTGTTTGTTCTGCTTCTTTTTTGTCGACCAATGTGAGCTATTAACCATCAAGATATAGTTTTTCCTTCAAAGTCAGATTTTTGGCTGTATGTGTGTGTGTACCTTTTTTGTCCTCACACCGCAGGGCGTAGGCAAATCACTGGTTCGCCAAGTTGGGCAACAATCACCATGAGAAAATGATGTGTGTGAAACTAAGATGATTATGATTAAATGAAGTAAATATTAATCTTGTGTTTAAACTGGGCTGAAGGTTTTTTTTTTTTTTTGTGTCCCGTTTGGATCTTTAGCATCAGAATTGTTGTCTTAAGGCCAAGAAAGATGCCAAGCAGATTTATTTTACCAAGTGGATCATCATGGCCTTGCCATATTGGTCCATTTGATTAACCTTTATTATAATTATGAATTTATTTTATTTTCGATTGCTACAAACGGGACAGACATGACTGGGGGATAGGACAGGGAGAAAGAATGAAAGAAAGAGAGGGAGAGAGAGAAAACCAAAGGGGAGAAGAGACGGTGAGAAGGGGGGAAGAAAGAAAAAAAAAACAAAAACACCTGGATCACCTGTATGGAGAAAAAAAAACAGAAGAGAAAGCAAACAAAAAAAAAAGCAAAATAATAAATACAGCGCCATCACAATAAACTAGCTAGCAGTAGATATCAGTAGATACTAAATAATAAACGATATTGTGCAACACGCAAGATAGACAGCGCACAATGTGCTTTGAGGCAGCAGCCAAGAAAGCTGTAGTCCGCGTCTGTGAATACCCGTGTGTACACCTGTGTGGATCAGCATGCTTGCATTCCAAAGGTTTCTCCATGTAAGGATCTGCTAGGGAGTGTGGGGAGCCACAGCCCCGTCCTCCAGGGTATGAAGCAGGTATGGAGGAGATCCAGGCCCCAGATATCCAGAGGCCCCAGAGTACAAGGACCCGAGGAGGCCTCCGTACTTTGGAGGGCCTGAGATGTACCCAGAGAGGTCGAGTCTAAGACCCCACCTGACATATAGACACAGACGAACAGGCGCACGCAGACACAGACGTGCATTCCTACCCCCATATGCACAACCAAATACTCGGCACTCACCCAACGTGTAGACAGACACAAATAGACACTGCACACACATTCACACTCTCCAAACATACTCTATATCCCAGGTCCAGGTACCCCCGCCCTCAGAGGGGCAAGCCGCACCTAGACCCAGGAGATGTAACCCTTTTCTCTGGGGTGGAGGCAAGCGGACCACCTCCTTATCTGCAGTAGCAGGGAGGCCCCGCATCCCAGACCCCAGTCTGACGGCCAGCACCTCCTCCCAGCCCCCCAGCCCTGACGGCTAACAGAACCGGGGTGAGCGAAGACCCCAAACCTCCCTCCGCCCGCTCATATGTCGTGTTGCTGTGTGCTGTTCTAAAGTGCATTTAAAACACAGGAGAGCATGGTACTAGCTTCCTCTCAGAGAGCAGCACGGCTCCTCCCGAAAACCCTCAGTGTCTAAATGCATTTAAAATTGAGGGTAGGGCACCAGCGCCAGAGGTGGGTTGGAGTACACCGACCATCCTCTGGATGCTGTAAAACGTGCCCACCCCCAAGGCCCTATATGTATGTGTTATGTGAGAGTGTGAGTAATGTGGATGTCTAGGTTGCAGAATAAAATAGCAGCAGTATTTTTAAAGTGAAGTTGTTAATCCAACGGTTAATCCAAAAGTTAATCCCTGAGCGAACAGGAAATGGATTTTGAAATGCAGTTTATTAAAGTGGAATTCAAAAATGAATTTACAAATGGAGAATTTATTCTTCAATTCATTATTTCAGCACAGAATTCTTTATTTCGATGCACGTGGCTCTTGTGGTCCTCCATAGATATTAGGTAAAAGTTCACTTGGGAAAGTAGTTTCATTTCATGTCGTTGTTTAATGCGCCTTGAGGCAACTGCTGTTGTGATTTGGCGCATTATCTAAATGAAACTGAATTGAACTGAATTTCTTATTGAGTCTAAAGTATTTAACTTTCTGGCTTTCAGGATTACGCCTACACAAACTAAACGTGTATGTGGGACTTTTCTGTTATTCTGGATGTAAGTTGCATCACTTTTGTGTCATACTTTGTTTCTCACATCCAATCAATATTTTAACCGAAAGCATATTTCAGTTAAATGATTACAGAAAATAATCTGTCGAATCTGTGAAAAATATTCCTCCTGGCTGTGAACGCCACGTAAAGATCGTCCCTCATGCCCTCTGGTACTTGTAGTTTTTCAAACATGTTTTTCGGTCTACAACTCGTTCATACAACTACACTTCCCATAATGCACGTGGGTGAAGCTGTCTGACAGACGGTGAGTGTGTCGAACATTTACTTGTTTTGAAAGTGCCTTTAGCACTAGCTCACTAGCTCCTGTCGGCATGTCTCTGTTATCTTGTTGTTTTTTCTTAACTGTAAACGTGCCCGTGATTTTTAACACAATCTTTACTGAACAATAACCGGTCAAGACCCGGTACGCGATTTCCTGTGCTCCACGTGACAATGTATACCGCAAACATCCGCGAGATTAACAGTCCCTTTAAATTAGCCAGCCTGGCTAGCTGAAGGCTCGTGTTTGAAAGTAAAGTAATGAGTCAGCGAGCGCGATACTGACACGCAGATATCCACTGAAAATTGCGTGTGGTCAGCTGACCCGTCCTTCCCATGTGCTGCTCACAACGTTTTACAGAAATATGCCCTCCCCCTCCACACCGCAGTGTCTAAGGGTTGGTTGTGCTGTGGGAGCTGTTACCTGTCATGGTTAAAGTTTACCTGTCACTGAAGATAAAAGGCTGCTCACGTTTACGTGTGATAAACCATCAGACCTGCCACATTCATAGGACACAAGGGAAGGGTTAAGCCATTGATTTTACAGTCATGAAATCGTGTGCCATCCCTACAGTGACTTGGGGATTCAGTGCTAAGGAAAAAAGAAACTGGGATGGCCCAACAACTTACTGCCATGCTTGATATTATTTACATTTCACCTTTCATTTAATGTATTGCATTCATTTAGAGTATGTTTGTCCCTTGTTGAAGCCATTGTGTCGTACTTATTGGGCTTTTTAGTTATTGCAGCTTAAATATTTAGGGCATGAGAACTGTAAAGGCCCCTTTTTTATCTGCTCTGATAAGGGTCCACAATAATAGTGTAATAGAAACAATAATAATAGTAATGTTTGATGATGGTCATAGTGGCAACAGGAAAGGTCATATTTCACACTTAAACCGTAATGCTTACTGCTGTGTCGTATTTGACAAAAAAAATTTTTGGGGTGAGTTTTCAAGGCTGTTACATCATCAGTGTGATTTTTTCCTCTGAAAAACCAAATACAAAATTGCACAATACATCTTTAAGCAATTCTAAAAAAAAAAAAAGTCAGATGTAGCAAATGTGATACAAATTATAAATCATATACAGAAATGAAAATAAATAAAATCTTTTTTTAAACAAATTTATCAGATGGTTCAATAAACTTTAATTTTCTAGCAAATATTTCTTATTTCAGGCTTTAAGGCACAGCTTCAAGGTGAATGAACAAAGTAATCTAAAATGTAGTCAGAAAACCCTGGTCTAACTTTACCTATACAACTGTGTGTTGTCATTAAATGGCTCTGAAAGCATGATGAATTTCAATGTTAGTCCATAAAGCACCGGAGGCTTGTTACGCATTGTTCAGTCTGCCCCAAACTTCATGTTTCACTGAAGTCCCAACCTGAGCGCATCTTTATGCCAGTAGTCAGGGATAGTTTGAGCTCGACCTAGTGAGAACTAAATAATTTAATGTTTTATTAGTTATTTTGATGGACTTATTCACCTCATGTGGTTAAAATAAACGTTAGCTGCAACGTGATGAAGGCTGTTTTATGGGCTTTACTACTGAGTGTGGCAGTGTGCCACCTACCAGCATTCAATGAAGCTGCTCCAGCACTACATGTCTGAAATTCAGCACCCTTATGGGTAATATAGAATTACCGGTTAACCTAAATAACCTGCTTATGCAAAAGTCAATTAAAGTTTAATCTAAATTATTGCAAGAAAACCCGAAACTGCATCTTGCTCTGCTATCAGCATAATCCAGCTGCAGCATATCTCAAGGTACCCCAGGTTGTAAGGGCCCTATCATTGCTTTTTGCACCTTTAATTTCTAGATATGGCTCTGGCAACCTGGAAACTCAGACCTCTGCTGTGCTGGTAGTAATTTCTGTACTTATGTCTGCAATGATGGAGGTAACAGTGGGACCTCACACAAAAATGATTTTTTGAGTTTGTATTTTTAGAATCGTTTTTTAAGTGATGTTGTAATTGTAATCCACAATTACACACACACGACTCATTCCATGGGGGGGGGGAAGTGTTCCAGTACTTAATTATAACAATAATAATACTACATTTAATGAATTGCTGAAAAATAATCAGTATTGGTTCAGAAACAACAGATCAACAACTATGCATTGATAGACTTAATGGAAGAGATAACAGAATGTATGGATAATAAGAGGTATGCACAGGATACTGTTAATCATGAAATTCTATTAAAAAAAACTGGGAAGGTACGGGTTTAGGGGAGTGGTTTTGGACTGGTTAAAAAGCTGTTTAGGGAATAGGCAGCAATATGTACAAATAGATAAATATAAATCTAATATGATGCATATTGCTTGTGGAGTACCTCGTTTATTATGTACATAGTCTGTGCAGAGTCTCGCAGAATTTAAAGTTTGTAATATTTGCAGATGACACAATTGTACTGTTTTCAGGTGTGGAATTGCCACAAGTTTTGGAGATGATCACACAGGAATTAACGATATTAAAGAAGTAGTTTGATATAAATAAATTATCATTGAATCTAGATAAAACCAAATTTATGTTGTTTGGAAACCAAAAGAAGAATATCAAAGTAGAAATATGTGTTGACAATGTTTGTTTAGTAAGAGTAAATGAAATACAATTTCTTGGTGTGATCATTGACCACAAGGTCTGTTGGAAACCACATATTACTTATGTTCGAGGGAGATTGGCACGGGGCATTGCTGTCCTGGGGAAAGCAAAGCAAATATTGGATCAGAAAGCCCTGCATATATTATACTGTGCTTTACTACTGCTGTATACGAGCTACTGTGTAGAGGTCTGGGGAAACAGGGTACAGGGATCATACAAATGGACTATTTTTCAAAATGCAAGCTATTAAATTCCAGGACTTGGTGGAGTTTAAAACAGCGCAAATAATATATAAAGTAAAACAAATAAAACGCTTCCAAAAGAAATCTGTAAATTGTTTATAGAAAGAGAAGGTGGGTATAACTTAAGAGGGAAATGGAATTTAAAAATACAAAGTAATTAGAACAACTTTAAAAAGTACGTTTCTCTGTAGCAGGAGTTCAACTATGGAACAGTTTAACAGAAGAAATGAAAGAAAGTAACAACATAAACCAGTTTAAAATGAAATATAAAAAACACACTCTTAGCAAATATAAGAATGAAGAACACAGGGTTAACCCAGGGCAGTAATGTTGCTCGTAATAGTCTTTTAGTTTGTTTGTCTCATTGTGAATCTGCAAACGTTACCACTCAGTCCTTATTTATATGAAAGTAACTATACTGTGGTGGGGCTTCTTTATTTGTTTTGTTTTGTCTTTGCTTTACTTTTGCTTCATATGTTGTTTGTTTAATTTAAGGCTAAAAGAAAATTAAATCAATGAGAGGTAAAACTTGAGGGGGTGGGGACTAATAAGTATACTTCTGCCTACTCCTTTCCAAACAAAAGAATAGAATGATATTTTGTAATGACTGTGAAGGCACATGTTTGAAAAAAAAATGAACTGAACTAATTTGTGATACCATTCCTTACATTACTTTTGAGCTACTGTGTAACATGAGCTAACATACATTATCAAATAATTACCTCCAAACAACAGAAACCACATCGCCTCCCAAATGAGGACACATGCCTTTTAGTGTTTACTGAATTTAATACAGTAGTGTGTTACATGTTACAAAAATTGAAAGTTTATTATGGTAACTTTGTAATGCAATAAATATGAGTTAAACCCAACATTGGCTGCAAATACACGTTTTCAAAAAGTGGTAATGATGTGTATGCATCTCAAGATAAGGGGCGTTTTAAAGTCGCTTTTTTGAACAAGAGGCACTTAGAGATGGATATGAAGTACCTCACTGTGCCAGCCGTACAGTGAGGATGATGTGGCCACTGCATTTGCATGTGCCTGTATTACTTTTGCATTGTTTTCTGATTGTATGGAAGGACTTTTAATGTTCTCATCTCTTTAACATCTAAACACGATTTTGGTACTAGTTTACTGAAATGCTAAAATTTGATATGTCAAAGCAAAATACTATTCCTCCAAAAGGAAAACCTGTCCATGCCTTCATCACCTCTAGATTGGACTACTGCTGTTCTCTGAACATTCCTCTGTTCGTCGCTTGTAGTTGGTCCAAAGCACTGCTGCATGTCCTGTAACAGGTATTAGATGGCGTGATCATATCACTCCAGTTTTAGCAAGTTTACACTGGCTCTTTGTCTATTTTCATATTGATTTTAAGAGTTTTCTTTTACTTGCATAGTTTAAAATGTTATGGCAATCAGCTGCATGAATTTATATAACAAAACTTACACCATCGATCTAAATGCTCTTGCATGCAGCCAAGGTCTTAATTAAAGCATGGATGGATTTCTTAGTTGCATTGTCTGGATTAACCTCCCACTTGATATTCATACTGCAGAGTGTATACAGTCTTTAAAATCCTATCTTAAAATTCCCTTATTTACCTCGACTTTTAATTCAAGTTCAGTTTGAGCCTCATCAGGTTTTACGTTATCTTTTTTATTAGTTGATCTATGTCCCCCCCTTTGCTTTTTAATGTTCTGTAGACAAAACTGACATTGACATGCACAGACAGCTTTTTCTGAGTTGTACCTACTGCCAGTCCAGAGGGAGTGCAAGAAAGAAGGAGTGCATAGAGCAGAAAAGTAGTTCCCTTTGCCTTATGGTACTTTAACTTTATTCCATTTCTGTGACAATAATTTACCAAAAATTGTTGGCTCTGTAAAGCTGCTGGCACGATGTCAGTCTTATTGTCAGCAGATGTTAACATTAGGCCACATTTTATAGTAATCAATACGCAAATTTTGGAAATGTCAAAGAGTTGAATTTCTTGAAACCTTGTATGATGGATCCACGTGTCACACTGACCTGGAGTTTGTCAGGTGACATGGTGCTGTATGAATAG
>NW_005187810.1:108223-109795 GCF_000239375.1 Pundamilia nyererei | reverse complement strand
GGACTGACGGCAGAAACCTAGCAGGCTCTACTTTCTCCAGACGTGGCAACTGACTCAAACTCAGCCTCTGGGGAAGCCCTGGGGAGAATCTCTGTCTCTCTGACTGGGCCGAAAGGTCCACTAACACTGCGTCGACTAACCCTAAACCTCCAGGCTCTGAGCTACCTGATACGGTTGATTACTTCCAAGTTCACTGACTACTGGTCAACATCTTCAAAACCCACTGACTCAGAAATCAGAGTTGTTAGATTAACAGACACAGGCTTAACAGTTTCTAAGCTCACAGGTTCTAAGCTAACTGTGGCTGAGCTAACAGTCTTGAACATAGCGGAACAGATCTCAGTCTTCTAGTTTTAAAATCAAGAAAAGAAGGAACACCAGATTTCTTCTCAGAGAGAAGCGGCTTGGCAGCAAAAACAGTGTTAGAAATGCCAGTCAACACAGAAGGACTCCTCTGAACTTTCCAGGTCTTAGTGAGTGAATTAGTTCTGATGGCGGAGTCTATTTTACTCACTGTGGCGTTCCGTGCTGCAGGGCCAATAACAGCTGCTTCAGTCAATGCTACAGGAGAGAGTGGAGGTGTGGTGGGGCGAAGATGACGAGGGTGCCATTTCTCCCTTAAGGGAGGATCTAGCAATTTGGCAATTAACATCGACGGGAAAGGCTGCTGACACTGAGAACACCAAGTAGTGAGGGCTTCCAGGAGGGCAGCTGAATTTCCCTTGCCCGGACCGCCCATGCCAAACAGAGCCTCGCCCTCAGCTCTGTAATGATTTGCTTTAGTCCTTTTATGTCCATAAAACTGACAGTGGAGGTAGTGGATGACAAAAAGTAGTGATGGCCCGCTTGAAGCATGTGTCAAAAAAATCAACACACTGCTTCAGAAGCACTGTATCGAAGCTTGATTCGTTTGGCCAGAGTCACGTGATCAGTGACGTCTGAAGCTTCATTTAGAGCCTAACTGCTTCGGTGTCTGATTCAATGGTTTATAAGGAAGCGAATCATTCGGGGGATTTGTGGTGTTTTGATGGTGACAGCGACCCACTGATCATTCCACTGAGAGATTTGGAGCCAGCGAGGAAGAGAGGAGGTTCTGTTGTGTGGGAGGATTTTGAGGTGATTTTTGTCAATCCGGTGGGTTTTCCAGCTTTGTGTTCTGGCCGTTTGCTTTTGTTCTGTGCGTGTTTATTTTATCTGAAAACTGGAAAAAGGTAAAATGTCAAAACTCTGCTTCCATAATATAAATATCATTAAATAACTTTAGAAAAACTTCCACTTGACTCTTTACATGTAATGTTGTGAAAATATATATTTTGTTTAATTAATCTGAAAATGTTAGTCTGCCAAATGTGCAGCAATTGAATGTATTTATTCTCTTTAGCTGATAGTTTGTGGGGCCCAGGTAGACTGTATACCTGCATCTCTACCAGTTTCTCTGCACTCCAGCCTCCTCTGGGCCATGTGAAGGGATTTTCTTTAAGGCAGGAGAAATGATCTCCACGAAAAGGAACAGTTTCGGCCATCGCACACTAGAACAAATTCTCTTCTTAAATATAAATGGAAAAGGGCTAC
>NW_005187810.1:102012-107535 GCF_000239375.1 Pundamilia nyererei | reverse complement strand
CCACACCTTTTGCCAGACAGGAGGAGACACCAACCCCCAGGTAACTCAAACAAAGATGTATTAATATAACATAAAACAGAACTTTGACCTTGCAAGGTTAATATGTGTGCACGCCATATAAACATTGGAAGGTGTGATGGAAAAATGAATACATTTAATAAAGAAACGATATTGAACAATAAATAGAATATTTTAAAGTAGTGACTGTAAATTAAACTAAAGTGAATCAACAGGTGGTGAGGTGTGGAGCTTACCATGTGTGGCATGCCATCACAGTATTTACCAACATCAAGAAGTCACAAGCAAAGAAAGACCACACCATGGTGCATGTTTGAACATGTTTACTGGTCAAAATTATTTATTAAACAAATAAAACACTTTTTTTTTAAACCACCAAAAAAAATACACGTTCAAAGCAACACAACGGCGGCCCAATATCAGACAGAATCCCACTCTGTAGAGTGAGCAATCATAATGAAGCAGTTGGTTTTATTTTGTGGATTCAAGCTGCTCTTAATGGTTTGGATGTCACCAGAGAGGACTGTGTTGAAAAGTTTCGAGTAATGAACCGTTTTCAATACAAGCTTCAGAAAGCTTCATTTGGCCATCACTAACAAAAAGTGATCAAAAAACACTACCTCCAGTTGCCTCTTGTAGGGGTCCGCAGCCTGGGTTATCCTCCTGTAGTAATCCCACAGCTGTGCGAGATACTCCCAATCTGAGGCGACGCGCGAGTCTGCTGGACCCATGCTAGTCGCGTCGTTCTGTCAGGACTCTGTGCGGGTAGGCAGAGGTGAGGATCCAAATGCAGGACTCGTAGACAGATTGCAACTAAAAACCGCAGCTTTATTGCCAGCGATGAACAAAACATCGCTGGCACAAAACATCGCAAGAAACCCTGAGAACAGAAACTCACAGGCACAATCTGATGGTACGACACTGACACCGAGAAAGACAGGACTTAAATACACTGGGGCGCAATCAGAGAATGGAAAACAGAAGGGAGACTCAGCTGGGAGAGATTAGGGCTAATGAGACAGGGGGAGCGAAGCTAGACACACTGACATAAGACATGGACCTTCACAATAAAACAGGAAATAACAACACAAACGCAGACTAGACTCTGAACTACACCGGCAGGAAAAACGAGGGCACCAAAACAAAACCTAAGAACTAAAGCCTTAACCAGAATAAACTGAAACATAGAGTTCTAATAATAATCAAGAAAGGACACTTATCAGAATACAATACAAAATCAAACCAAAACATGAGAACTCAAAATACTGGGTCAAACTGACCCAAAACTATGACAGGACATATTAATTCAAATCCATTAATATGTCCATGCAACTCTGTGAATGGCCAAAGTCATTCACAGAGCTGCTGCTTTACAGTACGAGGCTGGTCTTTGAGCCAGCAAATGTTTTCAGGTTTCTATTATGATCAAAGGAGCTTGCAAAGAAAAGCGTCTGGACTTCTTTAAGTTACTTGAAGACGTTTCACCTCTCATCCGAGAAGCTTCTTCAGTTCTAAGGTCAAATGGTGGAGAGTCCCAGATATAAACCTAGTGGGAGTTTCCCCCCACAGAGGGACAAAAGGACCCCTGATGATCCTCTAATCGCCTGAGCCAAGGTGTGAAACTGGGTGTGGGTCCCAATCAGCCAGAGTTTCGGGTGTGTTCATTGTGAAACCTGGCCCCACCTTATCATGCGAATTCCTGAGGTCAGATGGCCCAGGATGTGAGTGGGCGTTAAGGCGTCTGGGAAGGGATCTCAAAACTGGATTATAGATGGCAGAGAGTTGGTGTCGTAAACCCCCGCCTCTGTTCAAAGATGGTCGCTCACAGTGGACATAGATGCTTCTTTCACTCCTCTTTCAAACCATCTGTCCTCTCTGTCCAAAATGTGAACATTGGCATCCTCGAAAGAGTGACCTTTGACCTTTAGATGCAGATGGACTGCTGAGTCTTGTCCTGTGGAGGTGGCTCTTCTGTGTTGTGCCATGCGCTTGTGAAGTGGCTGTTTGGTCTCTCCAATGTAGAGGTCTGGGCATTCCTCGCTGCACTGTACAGCATACACCACATTGTTAAGTCTGTGTTTTGGAGTTTTATCTTTCGGGTGAACCAGTTTTTGTCTGAGCGTGTTGCATTTCAGACCCAGCAATCTGACCTCAGGAATTCGCATGATAAGGTGGGGCCAGGTTTCACAATGAACTCACCCGAAACTCTGGCTGATTGGGACCCACACCCAGTTTCACACCTTGGCTCAGGCGATTAGAGGATCATCAGGGGGTCCTTTTGTCCCTCTGTGGGGGGAAACTCCCACTTGGGTTTATATCTGGGACTCTCCACCATTTGACCTTAGAACTGAAGAAGCTTCTCGGATGAGAGGTGAAACGTCTTCAAGCAACTTAAAGAAGTCCAAACGCTTTTCTTTGCAAGCTCCTTTGACTACGATGACCTGGATGACTGAGAACCTTCACAGGTTTCTATTATGATATTTTCCCACCGTATATAAACTTAAGCTTCTTTGCTGTTATTATTATGTTACTGTTACTGTTAGTATTAGTACAAGAGATTCACATAATGCAGATCTACTTCAGCAAGTCATTAAAGCATCAGATGTAGGGGTGGTTTTTGATTATCGATTAAAATCTATTCTAATTTGGATAATGTGATATCGAGTCTTTAAAAATCCTGAATCGATTTTTAAATATAAATTTATTTTGCCCAAAACGCCAGAATCTCAGGTTTGGTGTGCTGCTGACATCAGAGGTGAATGAAGAATATATGGTGCAGAATATAACTGCACGCAGCTCCACCTATTGGGCCATTTGTTTCTCGGATCCAGTGATCTGAGGGGGGTGAAACCTTTTACATCAGTCCCTAGTGTCTTCTTTATCCCATTGTTCATGCTGTGAATGATACTCAACTCTGCGTCGTGCTGTCTGTCTTGCGAGGCATGGTCTGATGTGTTGAACACTTAACACCGTGTTCTGGTAATGGGGTACTGCCATAACACTGCGCTGCTGTATCCACAGCTATTCATGATGCACACGCTGTGATAAGTACACAGCTCAAGTAGCCTATGGACTATTGTCTTCGATAATGCAAGTGATGGCATCCTAGTTTTGAAATCACCAAGGAAGAAGCCAGGGCTCATCCTTTGGGCTCCTCTGATCAGGTCATCTAGTTTCCCATCCTTTGCACCTTTCAGATGCAGTGAGGATAGGGGCATAGGCACTGCATGACATTAACGTTTGCTAGGGCACAATAAAGAGTCATCATAAGGCTTCCTATATATGTTATGATAACTGCACAATGTGGCTAACTGCCACACTGAAACATTTGAATTCAAATTTGAATTGCTGACACCTGAGCTGGCACTAAAATTCTCTCAACTTTAATTTTCTTAATTTTTAGAATCATTTATTGTAAAATTGTATTTAATTAGCTGTTCTCTTCATTGCTATTAAGGAAGCTTGCATGAATCCTCCACCCCTAATAGGAACCATCTGGCCATAAGAAACAAAACTTAGCATGTAAATGAAAAAAATTTCAGGTTTGCAGTTTGCCATTGTACTTGATGCTCAACGACAGACAAAGTTAATTTACACCAGTGGCAGTTTTACATTGGTACCAAAGGCTGGTGGAGCCAGCGGTTCAAATTTAATTTGAGAATGGCTGCATTTGATCTTTTGTCATTAGATAAGTGACACCGTGTCCCTCAGATTGATTGACCTGCTTAACGTCATAACTTCACATGGAGATTTGCAAACAAGGATGGATAATGTAAGAGGCCTGTGTCAATTATGCATCTTTTATTCATGCCACAACAATACGTCATATAGTTTGTTTTCCTTGCCTCTGCTTCATGTATGAAACTTCTTTTTTAGGTTTGCCTTTGTTATTTTTCTAGAGACTTATCAGAATATCTCTTGGTGTTATCTGTCTCCACCTACCTGTCCATCAAACGTAGTTGGTGGTAGGCAAGTCTCAGCAGTAGCCATCTAGGCATTGTTTCCAACAACCTAGGCTCTTGTGGCCCACTCAGTGGATACTCCATTTTTCCTCCTGCATCTTACTGGTCCCAGTCTTGATTCCTGTAGACCAGGGGAGGGCAACTCCAGGCCTCGAGCGCCGGTGTCCTGCAGGCTTTAGATATCACCCTGGGTCAACACACCTGAATCACATGATTAGTTTGTTGCCCATTACGGCTTTTACTATACTGGTCTACTTGATTTTCATAGTTTATTCAATCTTTATTATTTATTTTTTATATTTTTGATTTTAAGTTATTACAGTCAGAATGTACAGGACCGGGGGATGGGAAAGAGATAGAATAAGAAAAGAGAAGTTGGGAAGAAAGTTAACAGAAGGAAAGGTGAAGAGAGCCAGTGAAACACAAGCATAACAAAAACAACACAGCAACAATCAACTTAAGCGTCACCCAGCAGCCACAGTGTAGAAGCCTGTGGCAGCTGTCCGTGCCAGAGCAGACCGAGCTCTGAGTCCACAGACCCGAGACCCAAAGGCCCCCCAGCAGGGGCCGGACAGAGCTGCTAACCCTATCCCAGGCAGGGTAAACCGTTCCCTTGCTCTATTACTCATCGTAGGCATCTAAATCGCTTCTCTGGTCCTTCAACCAGGACCAGTTTGCCTTGGAGACCCTAGCAATATATGAGTTAACCTGCTTTACAAGTAGGCTGGACCCTGGCCTTTCTGTCTGTCTCTCTGGACGGCAAAAAAAATCAGGCGAATATTACTGCCCACAGTAATTCTACCATCTGAACTGTTAAAGTATTAAACACCTTGCATTTAGTCATTCCATAACGGGTTCTTTTTCAAAGATGAGTAAGAAGTGTGAAAATACTGTTGTACACAAAAAAGAAAACCAAACAAAAAAACTGCCTGTTTTTGTGTAGAATCAAGACTCAGGGCTGAAAATAACTCAAGGACTGTTTTTACCATCTCTGAGCAGCAGATAATGCAATTGTTTGTTTAGAGTGACGATGATAGACTTAAGGGCACTGGCATTAACCATAAAGACTTCATATTCACAGTGGAGCACAGGTGGAGTGGTCTAGAGTACTTGACTTGTGTATCACTACAGTAGCTCTAAACACTCAATATATATTACCAGGGCCCTGTTTCAGGAAGCCGGTTTAGTGGAAAAACTGAGTAAGTATACCCTGAGTTAACGAAAACTCTGGGTTTCGGTTTCACAAAGCGAGTTCAGCTGAAGCCTGAGTGAGTTACTATGACGACACACTCCGTGAAGCTAACCTGCCCCCTAGCAGGTTTGCTACAACTAACCCTGACTGTCTCCGCCTCTTTGTCGGAAACCTGACAGTAGGAAGTGTCAGACATGGCGTGCTCCTTCCTTGAAGAGCCAGTAGATCGTGAAGCCCAAATTCTCCGCAGAGCTCTCCGCCGGGAGAGAGTGATTAGAGCGCGTTTGAACATTTTATCATTTCCTGATGAGTTTCTGTGTGAACGTTACCGTTTCTCAGCACAATCTATAA
>NW_005187810.1:91158-99629 GCF_000239375.1 Pundamilia nyererei | reverse complement strand
TGAACTAATTGTTATCAGCCTTTCTGAAACCGAATATTCCGAGTTGGACAGTTCGGGGTTACTCAACCCTGAGTATCGTTTTTCACTCTGAGTTTTCTAAACCGGCTTCCTGAAACAGGGCCCAGCTTTTCACCAGTATGTCAGTTGTGGCACTGGTACTGGAGCTATTTTATGAAGATGCCTCTAATGCAGATGCACTGGCTCTTTTTCTTATGGAAGCTGAGACCCTTCAGTCTATGCAGCAACAGGACGATTTTCTGTAACTCGGTTTTGGCAACTGTGATGAACTTTGCTGTGGTCTGCTTGAAGAGCATCATTAGAGCTGGTGACTGAATAAAGGTAGCTCTGTGATTGGCTGCAAACTGGACACTTTTAAAGATGTGTTGGAATGAACAAAGTGTTCTCCATCACAGTGGAGCTCTTTCTCTGACATGCTGACTTAGCTCTGCTGCCACAAGAAGACATCATACAGGAAATCATGCGTGCAAGTTGTTATCATCCTCTATTTTTGATATCATCCCATGATTGTGGCAGCAGAGGGTTTATTGCTGCTGTCATCTAATAAAACTTAGGGAGGGGAGGGGGAAGAGTGCTGACTTACTGAGCTCTAACGTGACAAAGGATTTTAGATGGTTCCAAAAATAAAATGTCAATGTTGCCATTTTGGCAAGTGTTTGTAAGTGACTTTGTTAGATGTGGGTAGTTTAGGTAGTTAATGAGAATGACTTCAAATTTATTTACATAATCAGGCTTCTTCTATTTCTGTGCCCATCAGTACTGTTTAAAAATAACAGTAATAGAAAGTTAGAAAGAGAGGCTGCTGGCTGTAATAATTCCTCAGTTGTAAGCCATCAGTGTGTCTATGCACACTGTACAAGGTCAGTGGAGCTGCCATCTGATTTCCACCAAGAGGGTTAATGTGGAGGAGCAGAAAACTGAATATGAGTGCTCCACCTCTCCCCTTGTTGGTTCTTTGGTCCTTACATTCACATCAAAATAACATCCACTCTGCTTTCTCCTTCCCAGCATGTACATTCTGCCTCAGCCACAAACGCAAGCAGTCTACTGAACCACTGAGAAGCCATCCTTCAAGGTAAAGATCACAGCGCTAGCTCACTGCTGTTTTGCAATTCTGTGGAAAACAAAAACTTAAACAAATAGCTGCAAACTGTGTCTACTTGATACAAAACACAGTCTTCGTAGCATGCACATTTCAGTACACATGAACATAACTTTGCAAAGACAAGAAAACATCTAAAAGTATAATTTTGGAATACATTTTCTAAAACAAACATATTGTTAAATGTGAGTACTGTCTGTTCTCTGTGCTCTAGGGAGAAAAACAATCTTTGACAGTTGTTTTGAAAACAGTTGGCATCAGTTTGAAGTGTACACAATTAGTTATTAATACATGCAAACTCACCAGTGGAATCCTTCAAGGTGGAGTATTCATCATCGGTAATAAATAAATGCAAATCAGTTGTGCTGCAAACACACTCCTGTGAGGAGCCGTGTTAAAGCAAATGGCTCATTCAGAGTTTGTGAACTGACAGTGCTTCAGGCTGAAGCCTCAGTAATTCCCTCAGTGACTTTCATTCTGAAGAGGAGGGAGACCAAGCCCGACAGGAAGGGAGGGAGGCTCAGAACTCATAGACAATCAGCCAGATAATAAGAAGGATCACTATTATTACGTCTATAAACAGCATCTAATCGGTGCAGTATGCAAGCATTACACTCTAGTGTTTTGGTGGAGTACTGAGTAATAATAATAATCTTATTTTTCTTCTTGTTATTATTATTGTTATTATTACCACAACCCCTTCATTTCCTTCATGGTCTAAGCAAAAACGCCCAGACCTCCTTCTCTCTAGTTGTCTCATCCAGGTTATCCAAAGAAACACGGGCATTTCCAGGCCAGCCAAGACATACAATCTGTCACAAGCACCTCACCGAAAAAGCATGCTTGTAAAATGCCGGAACCAACTTGTCTGAGTTCTGTTAATGTAGAGGTTTGGCACTCTACACTATTCGAGCCCCACTTGAATGACTGCACTCTTCACTCTATCTCTAAGGGAGAGGCCAACCACCCTTCAGAGAAAGCAGATTTCTGCTGATTATATATTCTCAGTCTTTCAGTCACTCAAAACTCATGAGAACAGGGATGTAGATCGACTGGAAAATTGATAGATTTGCTTTTACACTGGGCTCTCTCTTCACTACAGTGGACAGTGCTACAGCTTCAGTGTCACTGCAGCTGTAGTCTCAGTCCATCTGTTAATCTCCTGCTCCCTTCTCACTTGTGAACACAACCCTGAGATGCTTAAACTCCTCCACATTGGGCAGCCACCCATCCCTGAACTTTTTTCTCCCTACTTTGTGTCTGACCTCCTTTACTGTACACCTTTGCTCATTTGATGAAAGCCCAATTGGGATAACCACATGCTTTAAGATCTCCTGAACCCAAAACCTCTTCTGATAATGACCCACACCCATTTTCACAACTTGGCTCATGTGATTAGGTACATGGTCAATAGTGGGTCAACACACAGGACCGGGCTCAGCTGTATGTCATAGGAGAAACTCCACCAATTTGTCTTAGAACTGAGGAAGCTTCTCAGATGAAAGATGAAACATTTGATTTTCCAACTCAGAAATGGGGAATGAGACACAGAAGGAGGGCACAGCTGGGAGAAATCAGAACTGACGAGGCAAGGAAGCAAAGCAGGACACATTCACATTAGACACGGACCTTCAAAGTAAAACAGGAAGTATAACACAGAGATGCGAACTTGACACGGTGGAGACAGCAACTAAGAAACACAGAGACATAAACCATAAGGCAGAGGACTCTAAGAACCAAGGAGGGAAATACTGAGCAGGGAACACAAGAAACTGGACTCGAGGGAGTAACAAAAGACCAACCATGAGAACATAATTCACAATACAGAGTGACAGAAAACACAAGAAACTCAAAATATGCGAAGACACAGACCAAGAAACACGGACTTTACACAGAACAGAGGGGGCACAGAGAAACATGAGGGGCAAGGGATCAAAACTAGAAACCATAGAATAAATCACACAAGTACTCGACAAAACACAAAAATCACACAGAATTAAAAACGCTGGGTCAGGAGACCCAGGATCCTGACACGTTTAGCTGCTGACTAGAAAAGAATCCAGATGAGAGTTCAAGTGATGGACATGCAAACTCGGGTGAAGAGATTATCCCTTCTGAAAAGATATCTATAAACGTAAATATTTGGGACAGGGAAGAATGATTAGATTAGATTAGATTAGATAGAACTTTATTAATCCCTCGGGTGGGTTCCTCTGGGAAATTCGATTTCCAAAAAAAGCACAGCAACGACAGAAGTTACAGAGTTACAGAATATTATATATATATATACACACACACACACACACACACACACACACACACACACATATATATAAATACAGAAACAAATATAAATAAAATATACAAAGGGGATAAATAGAATAAATAGGAATAAAAAATAAAAATACAAGTGAATTGCACATTTCAAGTATTGAGTCTATTGCACTGTTGACTATTTACAAAAGTATTGCACAAGGTATTGCACAGTGAGGTGAAGAGGCACTACAGCTTAGTTGTTCCCCCCTCCTTTGTCCTCCTGTCTCCCCTCCCTCTCCCCTCCAGAGAGGAGTTAAACAGTCTGATGGCGTGTGGGACAAAGGAGTTTTTAAGTCTGTTAGTTCTTGTCTTTGGGAGAAGCAACCTGTCACTGAACAGACTCTTCTGGTTGTTACTGGCCGTGTGCAGAGGATGCCCAGCATTGTCCATAATGTCCATCAGTTTCTTTAGTGTCCTTTTCTCTGCCACTGTCACCAGAGTGTCCAGCTTCATGCCGACCACAGAGCTAGCCCTCCTGATCAGTTTCTCCAGCCTGGATGAGTCCTTCTTTGCTGTGCTGCTCCCCCAGCACACCACAGCATAGAAAAATACTCCAGCAACCACTGACTGGTAAAACATCCTCAGGAGCTTCCTGCAGATGTTAAAAGACCTCAGCCTCCTGAGGAAGTACAGTCGGCTTTGGGCTTTTTTATACAGGTGCTCTGTGTTGCATGACCATGAGGATCCTGAAGGGGTAATAGCACATCATCTGCATAAAAGAGAATTTTGTGTTCTGTATTAACGTTTGAAATCCCCTTAGTATTGTTATTGTATCTCATAGCGTAAACTAGTGGTTCAATGAGTAATGCAAATAGAGATGGAGCCACAGGACATCTTTGCCTGATAGCATTCAGGAGAGTGAAGCTGACATTGACCTGTCAGTGGTGACTGCCTTTGGGGATGTGTAAAATGCTTTTATCCAACCAATAAAGGATTCTCCAAACCCAAATTTTTCAAGTGCTGCAAATAGAAATGATTGAACTCTAGTATTGCTGAATTTGTGAATATCTTCCATATTTGGTTCATGGTCAGAGGTGTTTATATAAAAATCCCCCCCACCCCCCTAAAAAAACCAAATTTTTATTCGTAGAACTATGGGAAGACTTGCTGAGTCCTCGATAATTGTGCTTGTTGTTGGGTTGTTGTTGTTTTTTTTGATCAAGTATGTTTGTCAGATATTTACCAGAATTATTATTGTATTCAATGTTGTCATGTCTCAGCTGCTGTATAAGAAACTTTGTCTTAGTGTTGTTGTTTAATTCCCATGTTTGTTCTATGTTTGATCAGACGTAAGTGTATTCTCAATCATCTGGTGACGGTTTAACCTCCAACTATTACAAAGGCCATACTCTTCCACGTATTGCTTTAGAATTACAGTGGATTACCAGACTTGAATGATTTTTGCCCGACTTCCAACTCCACAGATTTTCCAACAGAAACATTTGATCCACGTTTGTAGAGATATGATGAATATGGATATGTGGTTTTTGATTAAATATATGGTTGACTGTGCATGTCTGGACATGTGTGAGTGATGATTAAAAGTGTAGTTTTAATGTGCAGTGGTGCTATTGTGTAAGGAGTGGCAAAGCAATATAAGAGGCGTTTGCATGTTTCCTGAATTTCTAGTGGGAATTGATCATTTATAATTGTGAGTTCCTTTCAGTTCTTTTTCTCGTTTTTTTCACTAGTTCTTTGTGCTTTTAATGGTTAAATTGAGCAGTTACTTATCTTGGTTTGTTGGCGTCTTTTTTAACAGCACCGAGACGGTGGATGTGATAAAGGTTATTTGGTTGACGCTGACTGTGGGGATCTTAAGCTGAGCCATCATGAAGTCCTTCAATATGGATTATAACTCAATAATAATGTTTCTGGACTAGTGATAAGTAGCTTATTGTACCTTAAGCGTGATTGTAAATATAATATTGTTTGTTTCATCCTTTTGTTTTCTGTAGTTGCGGCCGCAACTTATTCAGTGACAGTCATAATCAATTCCTGAAACTTGTTAATTCTCTTAGGTTAGCAGGAGAATCTGATTCCAAACTATTTTTAATATCCTGAAATTTGTTGTGCAACAGTTAAACGAGTCTGGCAGCATATGACGGCAGCTTCTGATCTCTAGAAATAAGTGTATAACTGACATCTGACAAATAGATTTATTCAGTCTGGATTAGCAAACTGGTGAATGCATCCAGTGACCAATGGTATTCTGATGAGTTTGCCAGTGACTGTGGGCTGCAGTAATATGTGACCTTTGCTAGTCTATCAGAAGCACAGGCAGCTCTTTTCAGTGCCTGATAGGATGCTGATGTCATGATAAATGGAGTTATCGCTCTTTAGCAGTTAAATATGGACAATTCAGCACAGTTAAATAGGTGCTTGGCCCCATATTCAGTACAAATCCAGAGTGTTTTGTTTAGACACACTAGGTTTCTCTTCTAGATTTTGAGATTTCCATTCCCATCAGTTTAGTTATAGAACAACTCCACCAAAGTCAGAATTCTGTCAGAGCAGTACAACAGGTGACGTTTTAACATAACATATAAATAAGGATGGAGAATATTTTTTAGCTCCAGAGCTACTTAAACTCCTCCAGTTATGACATTTTGTGTATAGCTGACATAAAAATGAAGGCTGGGATAATGAGCGAGATACCAGAACTGTAGCAGTCTGTTCAGTCTAGTTTTGACTGATCTAACATCACAACAGGTCTAGAATAGCAGCCATGAAAATGGGATCATAAAAAACAAAAACTTTTCATCGATTTATATTGGGTCTATTATATATTGATTCTATCATTCAAGTCTGTCCAGTGAGCACCTCTGGTTTTTATAAATCCCAGCTACCATAGGGCAAGGTGTGGGGTGCACCCTGGACAGGTCGCCAGTCTGTTGTAGGACCAACACACAGAGACAAACAGCCGTTCACAACTGTAGATAATTTAGAACAGGGGTCGGCAACCTTTCTGATGACGAGTCCCATCTAAAATTTCCTCAGAGGTCAATGTGTCATATGATTGCATTAGCAATAAATTTAATAGCGCTCTATATTAATAGTTACACACTATATAGAACCACTTTATAGGATTATATTTGTTCGCAGATGTTGGCAGCTATCAGCGAATAGTTATCAGCTATTTTGAAACAAAAAAAGACTTTTTATCCATAACAGCAAATGAACTGTACAACAGAAAATACAAATGCTATTTATGGTCTCCTCACAACAATGATAAGAAAAATAAACTGGGCCAATATGGCATGTTTGTTAATACAGAGACACACATGTTAATGTGATCTCTGGTCTCCCACTCAGAGACACAGGTCTCCGAGTGTCCAGCATTCAGAGGCTACCTGAGGACTCATGTGTGAGAAAACCTGCTCACACAGACATGTAGAGCCAAACACTGTCAATAAGGCCTCTGCAATGTTCTGAAGCCAGTTAAACCTGTCAGGTAGTGATGTCCAGCAGGTGAACATGCAGCTCCATGAACACGCACAGCTGTGGATTCCAGCTGCGTCTGTAGTTCTGCAAACTTTGACCCCACAGAGTCGAGCTTTTCAGTTCATCAGCTGCATTTCGATGTCCTCTGTGTCCAGCCAGTTAATGCGAGACAAATCCAGCTGACAAACCTTTCTGGTTTGATCAGAAAAGAAAACATTGGTCGAAACACCTGAAAGTCCCAAAAACACATTGTAAATTCTGTCTCGAGTCTACGGATGTATCCGTGGTGCTGATGCTGCGCTGAGCCGACAGCTCCTGAAGTATTTGAAGTGTCGGAATGTGGAAATTTCAACATCGCTTGAAAAGACTGCCAGCTAGCAACGTCCCTCTCACCGGTAGGCGAAGTGATTTTAGCCAATTACAAGTTGAATCTGGTAGTTGGGGTTGTTAGCTGAGATACCATCATTAGGAAGCGGCACAACTAATGTGTCTATGCGAGCTAATTTGCGAAGTGCACTTGTAACCCAACTTACGAATTATTTATTAAGAATGACCGAACTCTCACTAGCCAGTATCAGAAGATCTAGGATCGGCAGGAGCCCAAGGTATAAACACCAATAAGGAGAGACCACACCACAATAGACTGTTCACAAATTTGTTATATTTGACACACAGCAGCTGCAACAAATGTAATGAAAGCAATTAAATAAAATACAAAATATTTCCCCCAAAATAACAAACTAAATAAAAGTGCGCGCATACAGCTTTCTCTGAGTCAAATGCATGAGTGAATAATGTCTGGCAACTGATGGATCGTTGGGGCCCGTTCAGTTTGTTTAATGTTTGTCCTACCACACTCCGATGGAGGAAGAAAGTTCGTAGTCCTGCAGGTATCTGAAGCTTCAATGGGAACGAAACTTTGGTTTCATAAAACCTCGGCAAATCCTATTCAATTTTGGGTTGGCTCACCATCCAGTTAACTGGAACTGTGGAATCGCTGCTCCTCAATGAGGGCTTGCTTCAGATTGGGTCCATCTGCAAAAAACACCTTCTCAGATTAATTCACTGCGTGTCGTGCCCAGGGCTGGACTGGGACAAAAAATTAGAGTTATTTTCACGCATCGACCAGCATCTGGCCAATCCACCACCTTTCATTGTTTATACTGTTACAAAAAAAATAAAAAATAAAAATAAAACAAAACAAAACAAAAAATCACCATCGGCCCACTGGGCAAATACCCGATGGCCAGTCCAGCTATGGTGGTGCCATCAGTTAACCCTACGCGTGCCAGCTGTGCCCAGGGTTGCCGACTCCTGATTTAGAATCATCAGTTAATCTAACTGTGTGTCTTTGGACACTGGGACCTGGAGAGAACCCATACAGATCAGGGTTTAGCTTAGTAATTAGCACAGGCTAATCACTGCTCAATTGTGCTGCCCAGGGGAAATCTACACTCAACAAAAATATAAACGCAACACCTTTGTTACTGCTCCCATTCCCCATGGGATGGACGTAGAGACCTAAAATTCATTCCAGATACACAATATAACCATCCCTCCCAAACAGTGGTCACAAATCAGTCCAAATGTGTGG
>NW_005187810.1:87145-89150 GCF_000239375.1 Pundamilia nyererei | reverse complement strand
TCCTTGACTCCGCCCTCAAACCAGCGTTCCTCCCTGTCCAGGATGTTACATCCTCATCCTTGAAAGAGTGTCCACTGGCCTGTAGGTGTGAATAGACTGCAGAGTCCTGGCCTGACGAGGTGGCTCTTCTGTGTTGTGCCATCCTCTTAGCCAGAGGCTGTTTGGTTTCCCCCATGTATAAATCATGCCAATCCTCCTGCACTTAACAGCGTACACCATGTTACTCTGTTTGTGTAGGTTTACGGTACACGTCAGCTTTTAGATGTCCCCCATTACTGATGGAAATCTCACAGTCTGAGAAGGCTAACCTGCCACTTTTCATATCCTGCCTGGTGAATTTGAAGTCAGCTGAGACTGAAGAAAACACTTGGATGAGTGATGAAACGTTTCTCCCACTGAAGACGCTACATCCAGATAAACAGAATCAACTTTTGGAGCTATACATTTGCACTGTGTGTTCTGGTCTTCCAGACATTTTGCTGAACTGGCCATTGAATTCATTCATTTTAAGAATGTACCAGATTGTTGATTTGGCTACTCCTAATGATTATCTCTCTGATAGGTCTACTTTATTTAGTGTTTTAATTAAACCTCCCTCACTTCAACTGCTACTGACCCTGTGGTAGCTGGAATAGGCTCCTGCTCCCAGTGCTTATCTCTTCATATTCAAAACTGTAGTGAAAGTTTAAAAAAATAAAAATTGAACACTTGGAGTCAGCTTCAATATTACATCTCCTTCATTTGTTGCGAATTACAGTTAGCTGGACATGAAACTGCTCGTCAGTCAATTCTCTCATTCATTTCTGCAGGGCTATCTGTATAAATGGCTTTTATTTCTAAAGAGTTGGTGCAGTTTTGTAAAATTTCTTGAATTAAAGTTGGAGTCTGTGCTTCAATCACATATTGATTGTTTGATTTCAAAACTTTACTGAGATTCTGTACAGAGATACAAAGTTGCAGTTAAAGTTACAGAAAATTGGACCAGAATTGTCCAATAAATGATGGCTCTAACTGTACATACTGATGATATGATATATGATGTAGTCATATTGGTGTATCTCTCTTTGTTGGGGAAGTTTTTGTCATTGTATTCTTTTACTGCACATTGTACTTGTGCTCCATTTCCTTACTGCTCGTGTCCTAGATCAGGCTGTAACAACCTTCAACATCAAAAGAGCCATTTTAGCTCCTCCTACCAAACAGTGAGACACAAAGAGAAAAAACCCATGTGACAAGGGGGATATGGGCAGATGCCAGATGTAATTGGGAGAGGATTAATTACTACACATAGCATATGAATTAGTTACGGTTAACCCTAACTGTAAATTACGTCTGTGGTTGCTGACTTCTGCCCTGGACCTTAGCGGAGGTTTGATTTCAGTTAAATTCTAATTGCATGTTAGCTACAGATGGACTAACGGTTTTAGATTCAACACAACAAAAAAATGCTCAGTTAGGCAGAATTGATGGTTTGTAATTCAGCTGCAGCGTCATCATTAAAAACAGGTCGGCACTAATGCAGTACACATGTGTTATAGTGTCAGTTACAGAATCATCTGTTATGGACATATAATAATTATAAAGAGTGTGTTAATCAACTGTGGGCTGTGTTTCACAGTTGTTGTTTATCTAACAAGGCCTTGGATGTGAAAAACCAGGCAAAACACTTTTCTATCCAAATGTCCTTCACAGTGTTTTCCTCCCCCTTTCCTATCTGGCTGTCTGTCTGGTATGTTGGCTAATCAACAGAGAAATGCAGCCTCCCTGACCAGGCCTTAAGTCCTGCTGCTGTTTTCTTTTATGCCTGCCTGTGCTGTTTACCACTGTGATGTCACACACATTTTTTCAGCAAACACTTTTCACTTCACCTGCAGAACTGTCCAGATGGATGGCAGGTTGCATGTGTGTGTGTTCCCATGCCATCTGCTCATAATCCCCCCAGCACACACACACACACACACACACACACACACACACACACACACACACACACACACACACACAC
>NW_005187810.1:83656-87029 GCF_000239375.1 Pundamilia nyererei | reverse complement strand
CACACACACACACACACGCACACACACACGCATACACCCTAGCCTTCTTTGCTTTAAATGGAGCTGGAACCTGCTACTGGCCCTCTGGGAATTGAGTCACATTATGACTAACACACACACACACACAAACACACACACACACACACACACACACACACACACACACACACACACACACACACACACAGTCATGCAATAGTAACAAGCAGGACAGACATGGATAGCCAGTCATCTGCTTCAGCTACGACAGCTTGCAGCAGGTTTATTTTGTGTTTAGTTCTACATCAGGATCCATCTTTAAACGGCTCAAACTGAACATGTCTGATAACAGACTACTGTTACCTGGGGATCTTTTGTGATCTAAGAACCACACCCATCTGTTTCCAGCTGAGAATCTGCAACGTATAAACAGTGTCTGTCTTGTTCTTCTATTAACTGGCCAAAAATAGAGAATTATCTCCAGATGTACATGAAATGTAACAGCTCTACATCCTGAGCAGCTACATGTGCCTTCTGAATTTGCACTCATAAAATGTCTTTTTTGCACAGGACTAAGACTTCCTAGACTTGCCATTTGAATTTTTAAAAACTGCAGCTTTCTGTGTCCTTAATCCCAGCTAGATTTGATGCCTTGTGGATCATATACAGAACCGGTTAAACATTTTAGAACATCCCAATTTTACCAGTTATTTATTGCAATTCAAGTCGTTTAAGTCCAATGAATAGCTTGAAATGGTACAAAGGGAAGTGAAGAACTGTCAGAGGTTAAAAAAAAAGAAAAAAGGTAACGTTACCCAAACTAAAAAATCATGTAAATTTCCAAATTATTTAAAAGAAATAGAGCTTTCAGGGAACACAACATAGGTTAATAATTTAAAGCTGTTCTGCACTAATGGAGGTTGATCAAGCCTTAAAAGCTGGTGCTACTAATTACTATAGGTGTTCCAACTTTACTGGATTACTTACAGCCCCCGCTGTCTGCATAAAAGCAGTGTTGGAACACACTGTGGTACCACACCCTCGTGAGCAAGAGTTGAAACAGTATTGTGTGCAGAAAGTAGTGTATTGCTACAAAATGGGGAGAAAAAAGCGATTAACAAAAGAAGAGAGAAAGACCATCATAACACTTAAAAATGTAGGTCAAGCTGCAGGTTTGAGAGGATGAGCTACAGCAAGATAGCCCTCGCTAAGCCATGAAACACCGCCATTGGACTACTGAAGACTGGAAGAAGGTATTATGGACTGATATAAGCAAGATTTGAAATCTTTGGTTCATCATGCAGGACCTCTGTTGAGTAGGTGAAAGGATGGTTCCACAATGTGTGGCATTAACTGTCAAGCGTGGAGGAGGAAGTGTGATGGTCCGGGCCTGTTTGCTGGATCCAGGGTTGGTGACTTGTACATAGTGAGAGGCACCCTGAACCAAAACCACAGCATTCTGGAACATCATGCTTAGTTGGTCAGGGGTTCATCCTACAGCAAGATAATGACCCAAAACATAAGTCCAATCTATGCCAGAACTACCTCAGGAAAAAAGAACAAGAAGGTGAGCTTGAAAACACGGCGTGTTCAGCAGTGTCTCCAGACTTAAACTCCATCGAGCTGGTTTGGGATGAACTGGACAGAAGAGCAAAGCGGCCTGCAAGGTCCACATTTATGGGAACATCTGCAACAGATATGGGAGAATATTTGATTTCTATTGTAGAAAGAATGCCACGTGTGTGTTCAGCTGTTATATCTGCCAAAGGTGCCTACATCGATGAGTCAAAAGTTTGCCTGTCAAGTGTCACAGATAAAATGTACTTCACTTACTCAAGTCAAAATCTCCACTGAAGTTTTTGTGCAAAATATCCCACTTCAGTTTCACAGGAAGATATATGCAGAAGAGACATTATTCTGACTTCTTACTCTTTAAGATAAATATTAAAAATATATATATAAAGAACATTGCCTGGTAACAAAAAAAAAATCACATTTACTTGTACAGTGGATTTCTGTGGTTGGATAAACAACTACAACTCTTTTCCCCCCTAGACAGCAGATGCAGCACAGACAAAAGTTGTGGTTTGGTTTGATTTATTTGCTCAAATTATTTAATTTTAGTTGATAAAGCTGTAATTTAGGCCTGTGGATTACTAACTTAGATTTAAGTTATATGATTTATAGAAAGTGTGCAATAGTTACTTAAACTAATTTAGGCAGGTGCATAAATTTGGGCACCGTTGTCTTTTTATTGATTTGAATACCTTTAGCACTAATTATTGGAACATAAAATTTGTTTGGTAAGCTCATTGACACTTGACACAGGTAAATCCAGTCATGAGAAAGGGTATTTAGGGTGACCAATTACAAGTTTTTCTCCTCTTTGCATCTTCTCTCGAGAGTGGCTACGTGGGAGCCTCAAAACAACTCTCAAATGACCTGAAAACAAAGATTGTTCAACATCATGGTTTAGGGGAAGTATACAAAAAGCTATCTCAGCGATTTCAGCTGTCAGTTTCCACTGTGAGGAACATAGTGAAGGAATGGAAGACCACAGGCACAGTTCTAGTTAAGGCCGGAAGTGACAGGTCAAGAAAAATCTTAGGTAAGCAGAGGCTTAGTTATTTGGGCATAACAAGAGGTGGTATGCATGGCGGAAACAGAACACAGCATTCCAAGAGAAACACTTGCTACCCACAGTAAACTGTGGTGGCAGTTCCATCGTGCTGTGGGGCTGTGTGGCCAGTGCAGGTACTGGGAATCTTGTTAAAGTTGAGGGTCGCATGGATTCCAGTCAGTATCAGCAGATTCTCAAGAATCAATGACAAAGTTGAATCCATCGTGGGTCCCGCAGGATTTTCCTCAACTCCAGTGGAATCAAATCATTTTGGCCTGCTACTCGCCGCCCTCGCAGGAACTCTGATCGGGCTGTCAACCACCGATCTCTAGCCCACCTCACCAGAGCACCCACTATGATTAGCAAAAAAGGAAATACTCCACTCAACTTCGGTCTTCTAAACATCCGCTCACTGACAAGTAAGGGACCTCTCATCCAAGACCTCCTATCTGACTGTATGTTTGACGTTTTCTGTTTAACTGAAACCTGGCAACAACCTGATGACTTTTCTCATCTAAATGAATCTAGTCCTCCGGGGTTTGTTTACTTTTCTAAACCTCACTGCTCAGGTTGTGGGGGTGGTCTTGCGGTCATTTTTCGCCAGCACTTGAAAGTCCTGCCAGTAAATGTTGATACCTTTAGTTCCCTACAGTGCCTTGCATGTGAGCTGACTGGACCTATTCCCACCATCATACACAGCAAATCCAGCATGTCCAAATTAACACTGTTGGATTTGATTTCAACACTAATAAAGTGTCTATATGGGTCCACACC
>NW_005187810.1:66418-81445 GCF_000239375.1 Pundamilia nyererei | reverse complement strand
CCAAATATCCTTGGGCAAGATACTAACCCCATGTTTGCCTACTGGTGGTGGTCAGAGGGCCCGGTGGCGCCAGTGTCCGGCAGCCTCGCCTCTGTCAGTGTGCCCCACTGCAATGACAATGTAGCTTGCCATTGCCAGTGTGTGAATGGGTGAATGAGTGAATGTAGTGTAAAGTGCTTTGGGGTCCTTAGGGACTGAGTAAAGCGCTTTACAAAATGCAGGCCATTTAACTCTGTTGAAATGTTGTGTCTACGCCCTCTCCAGAACCGTTTCTCTATTTTGAGCCGTTTTCCACTTTTCATCTTCCTAATTTATCTGATATTTTTGAGTTTATATGCAAATCAAAGCCTCCCACTCATCTTTGCTATCTTCCACTCTTCACTCACCATTGGTATCGTTCCCTCCTTATTCAAGATTGCTTCAGTCTCTCCCATACTGAAAAAACCTTCTTTAGATCCTAACAACTTTAACAACCTCCATCCGATTTCCAATCTACCCTTCATTTCTAAAATACTCAAAAAAGTAGTTGCAGTTCAACTTCATTCACACCTGGTTAATAATAACATCTACGACAGATTTCAATCTGGTTTTCGTTCATGTCACAGTACAGAATCTGCTTTACTTAAAGTCACTAACGATCTTCTAATCAGAGCTGACTCTGGTCTACTCAGCATTCTCGTCCTTTTGGATCTGAGCTCAGCCTTCGACACCATCTCTCACTCTGTCCTTCTAAGCAGACTTTCCTCTCTCGGCATCTCTGACACACCGCTAGCCTGGATTCAATCATATCTCCTTGACTGCTCCCAGTTTATTCAACTGAAATCAATCCACTTACGTCTTTTCCCGGTCACTTCTGGTGTACCCCAAGGTTCAGTCTTAGGCCCTCTTCTCTTCAGAATATACATCTTCCCTCTAGGTTCCATTTTCCGCAAATTTGATACTCTTTTTGCTCATGACACCCAGTTATATCTCTCCTGCAGACCTGATTCCTTCCTCCCACCTTCTTCCCTCACAGAATATCTATCCAAATTAAAATCCTGGTTTAGCTCTAATTTTCTAAAGCTCAATGAGAATAAAACTGAAATCTCCTTATTGGCACCAAATCCAACCTTTTGAAGGCAAATCATTTCTCACTCACTATCAACTCCACAGCTTTCACTTCTCCTTAAGGTTAAGAGCCTCGGTGTTATCTAGACAGTTCACTTTCCTATAAATCTCACATCAATAATCTCACCCGTTCTGCCTGTTTCCATCTACGTAACATTAACAGATTGCTTCCTTCTCTTTCCACCCAGTCTACGTCCATTCTTGTCCACAGTCTTGTTACCTCCCGTATTGACTACTGCAATTCTCTTTTGCATGGTCTCCCCCAAAAATCCCTCCATAAGCTTCAGCTGGTTCAGAACTCTGCTAGCACATCACCCCTGTTCTTCAGGAACTTCACTGGCTCGCAGTGAAATTACAGATAATATACTTACTTCTTCTGCTCACCTTCATAACCTCGCACCTCCTTACCTATCTGACCTGTTAAGCACTACCTTTTCTGCCCACTCACTTCGACCTTCTTCTATCCAGCTTGCTGTACCTTCCTTCCGCCTCACCACCATGGGAAGCAGAGCTTTCAGCTGCTCTGCTCCCAGGCTGTGGAACTCTCTGCCCCCAAATATAAGAAATATTGGTTCTCTCCCCCAGTTTAAATCTCAACTCAAAACCCATCTGTTCAAATCTGCATATTCACTGTGAACCCACTGTTTGTTAATTTTATCTTGTGCTTTTGTTTTATTGTTCTTCATTGTGTCATTGTTCTATTATGTGTTTTATCCTATTGTACAGTGTCCTTGAAAGGTGCTTTATAAATAAAGTTATTTATTATTATTTGTATTATTATTATTATTATTTGTATTTTCCTCAAGAGCACCGTGTTTGAGACGGGATGTGCTTGATACAGTGCAGCCCTGGCATATAGTCAAACATATATGATATATATGTTTGACTAATCCTTGTGATGAATTAGGCTGAAACTGATATGTTTGAATTCATTGTTTGGTTTTCACTGTTCCTCCTAAACAGTGGCGTTTCTAGAAAATACTTGTTGGGGGGCCAGGTAGGGGCACAGATTTGGAGAAGGGTGGCAGATGTAATTGGCAGATAATGTAAAACAAAACAAATTCTACCAACCATTAACCATAATTCAATAACCCTATAAACCTAATAACCAAATGCGCTTTTAACTCTTATTAGAATGAGATTTTAACCACTACGGTGCAAAGTTTTTAGATACTGTGCTGATAAAGTACAAGAGATACAATCAGTGCTCTGTCAGTGTTTATTCAGCATTCAAGGACAGCAATATTTGCATAGCATTTTTACTGACATGTAGTGCACATATGTTTTGGGAAAAACATTTTTGAATATTAAAATACAAACATTTTTAGCATACAATTGGCAAATTAGCCAATGCCAATGCAAAACTTTATCTGCCTATTAAAAAAAGACAACAACAACTTTCCTGATGTATGACCTTAACTAGAAGTCAGGGATGTCAGATTCTGGCTCTCATGGACCCCTATCCTGCACGTTTTAAATGTTACCTATACCAACATAGCCAGTTCAAATCAAATAATCCCCAAATGCCTATTTGTGCACGAGTCTGTAAACGATTCTTTAAATCAGCTGTGTTGAAGTATGGAAACATCTGAAACTGGGAGGACAGGAGCCTTGAGAACCAGAACTGCACATTCCTGCATTGAACATGGCACAGGGGTGATTTACACTCTATTTATAACATGGAGCTGGCAGATAGGAGAGTAATGAGAGAAATTAGCTAGACCGCACAGTGTAGTGTAAGTGCTGCCTCATGGTAAACTTTGGTAATATTGATGTATAAAGAACAACACTGGCTGATGATGAAGTACTGTCAGCTGGCATGGTGACACTGCCAGTATTAACCTGCAACCAAATCTGCAGCTCCACACAGCAATGTTACGACTTGGATTATATCCTATAACTCATAACTCTTATGTTAGCTCCCCTCAGTAGCCTACTGTCTGAAGTATTCGACGGTTGCACTAATTCTTTAAGTGTTATTTTTTCCTTGGTATCCTTGGTATTCACCGAAGTTTACTAAGCTCAACAAACTTAATATTACTTCCCGGGACATTTATTCTCTCCTCATTTTCTTTTGCTGAAAAATTGTTTTCTGCTGTGCCGTCTTTCGTGCTTGGCTCTCCTTCCTTTGCTAACGTGATGCTCATAGTGCACAAGCCAATGCTGCATTCACTTACACTCGGATATCTGAGCTTCACTGTGAAAACATAATCGTACATTTGATATTTGATTGAATTTTATTGTTTTAGCTTCGGGGTGGCACCTGGGGTGGCCAGTCTGGTTGGGAGGGTGGCGCTGGACACGCCACAGCTCCTAAGAATCACTGAAATATTGTCTTATTTTAACAGTGCTTATTTTAAACACTTACTTTTCTGTTTGCTAACTGTACTGTATATGGAGTGACATTATTACACATTATGTACATCAGTTCCACTTAAGGTAGCAGAGAAACAGGTTTTGCTATAAATGACTTGTGGGCAGTGCATTAAAAACAGATTCTGTGCTATAGTCCAGAGTGTGGCCTTAGTGTTAATTTCCAGCATGGAACATCTGAAGCCATCAGTTCTGAACATGTACTCCACATCTCTTCCATTACGTCCCAGCAGGAAATGGTCCCATTCGCCCCTCATCGTGGTTAATGGTGGCTGAGTGGCTCTCAGGCTGCTCATATAATGACCTGTAATGCATAACCTCACCTACTGAGTCATTTTCTTCCCCTCTCAATCCTAATGTATGTTTGAGAGTCTGTTCCAAATTTGTCATTCAGTCCAATGTCTAATGGCCAAAAAATAAAAAATAAAAAATAAAAAATTAGGACAGGCAGATGGATGACACCAAGGTTGATGGAAGGCTGGTAATTTCTTGCTACAGATACCAAAACTTTCCTTCTCTTTATAGATGATGCTAAAAGAGGAAATCACATGTAAAGGAGGAAAATTTGTATTTATTTATTTGTATTCCTATATTCTCAGGAGGTGCTGCTGCCATGACCCAAACTGTGATATGTCATTTAATGAAGATTCCATTAATAGTCTTAGAAAAGAAAAATAGTACCATCTGACCAGACATTGTCTATTTAGTTCAGTTCAATTCAGTTTTATTTATAAAATTAAATCACAACAATGGCCGCCTCAATGTGGTTTAAGGTAAAAACCCTGCAATAATACAAAAAAAGCAGAAAACCCCCCAACAATCATATGACCCCCTTTGAGTATTACTACATGCTCTAATATGCTGGTCAGCATGCTGTAATAAATTATTATAGTCAACAGTAGGGATGGGTATCGTTTAGGTTTTATCCGATACCAGTACCAAACTGGTACTTTTGAAACGGTGCCGGTGCTTAAACGGTGCTCGAACCGGTGCTTAAAGAATGGAGAACACAAACTTTGTCCACAAACCTCTCATGTTCAGCTGTTTTTTGTAAAAATATAACAATGTTAGCCTTTTCTGCAGCTATGGGGCATATATGGTATCACTCTTGGCTGGAAGCAGTGCTTAATCAATGGAAAAAACACAAACTTTGTCCAAAAACCTCTCATGTTTAACTGTTTCCCACTTTTTCTTTGGTCATTTTAGCCTTTTTGGCCAGGGTGAAGGGAGTATCTGCCATCAAACAAGAGGACAGCCGCATGTAGCTATGATGATGTTTGCTAGTTCACCTTACATACATTAATGTAATAACGTGGTTAGCCTACTCAACGTAAATTACACACGAACAACATTAAGCTACTCACGCAGAGAAGAACGGCTGCTGCTGCCATCATCATCCTCATCATTTCTGCTACACTGGCAGGGCTAGGGGCCAGGACTCTCCTCTTTGTGTTTTTGGGGGATGTTGCTAACTCCGGGTCCGATAACAGGCACCACACCCACAGTAGATGTGCTCGGTGTGAGGTCTCGCAGCAAGCTATCAAATACGGCGCATTTTTCGGCTTTTAAAAAAAAACGCTATGCGTCGCCAGGTGTTTCATCAGATTTGAGGTGTTACCTCCTTTGACAGTATCACAGTATCAGCTTAAAGCACTTGTTGCTGCTGAGTTTGCATATTTTGCTGTGAAGTACAGCCAGACCTTGACCGCTTCGCCTTGGGCATTTTTAATCTGTAGCTCTGCTCTAAAAGAACGTACGTACCTGGGCCCGCCTACTATCCTCGGAAACGTAAAGTGATTGGCTAGAATCTAAAGTGTATCACAGCTCAGGAAAAAAAAGCACCGAAATCAAGCACTGAAATGTGCGCTGCTTTTCGGTCTGGTTACTACCGTTTATGTCAGAACTGATGCTATCATGGCACCGGATACCGGTACCCATCCCTAGTCAACAGTGTTCAACGCTGCACTGAGGTCTAGCAGGACAAGCACAGAGATGAGTCCACTGTCAGAGGCCATAAGAAGATCATTTGTAACCTTCACTAAAGTTGTTTCTGTGCTGTGAAGAGCTCTAAAACCTGACTGAAACTCTTCAAATAAACCTCTGCAGATGATCTGTTAGCTGTTTGACAACTACTCTTTCAAGGATGTTTGATATGAAAGGAAGGTTGGAGATTGGCCTATAATTAGCTAAGACTGCTGGGTCTAGAGATGCTTTTTGAGTAAAGGTTTAACTACAGCCAGCTTGAAGGCCTGTGGTACATAGCTGATCATTAGAGATAGGTTGATCATATTTAAGATTGAAGCATTAATTAATTCTAGAAATGAGAGCTGCTCCATCTAAAGTGAGATGGATGCAGTCTCTCCTAAAAAGACCAGGTTTCCTCCAGAAAGTTTTCCAATTATCTATGAAGCCCACATCGTTCTTTGGGCACCACTCAGACAGCCAGCTATTTTAGGAGAACATGCAGCTAAACATGTCCCTCCTGGTCCGATTGGGGAGGGGACCAGAGAAAACCACAGTCCAACATTGTTTTGGCAAAGTTACATACAGTACCGATTCAATATTAAGATACAGGACTAAGTTGCTTTTAATGCGTTCAGGAGTATGACTGTGTGTGAATGGGTGAATGAGACATGCTGTATAAAGCGCTTTGGTGCTCAAGTGCAGTAGAAAGGCACTGTATAAGAACAAGGCTGAAATTACTACTGCCAAATAAGTACTGCCATCTTTAATTGAGCAGACGTACCTTTCTGCTTATTTCTCTCAAGAGATATGGAAGCTGTCACACAAAGTGACATTTTGAAATGAAAAATATTCTAAAATACTCTTTTTTTAAATTCCTTGTCTCTGCAAGTCCCATTAACACATCACCAGGGAAAGACCTCAGCTCGTCTCGTTTATCTACCACACAGAGTATGTGTTTCTCCTTCTCTGTGCACAGACACTCTTGCTTGGCACGACTGATGATCAGTGATTGTTCGCTATACAGCAACATCCTCAGCACTGTCGGCAGTTACTCTCAGAGGTTGGTAAACAAAACTTTTTGGAAAGAAGTCAAAGGAAGTTCTTGAACAAAAGCGTTGCCTGCCTCATCTATCATTCATTCCATCTGACTGTATCCCTGAGGTGTTTGCTTTTACTGCTCGAAAAGGCCTAAAGAGACATTACTGAAAGTGCACCACACAATAACTGAGTCAAATCTGTCAGTGCTGAAAGAGAGATGCAGTTAGACTGAGCTCATACTGTGTCAACCTACACTTTAAGAATGGCTTCTTACTGTGGTGGAGATTTTGTTATTTAACCTCCTGGGACCTGCGTCCACAAATGTGGACGTCACATTTTGGGTTATTTAGACCAAAATACTCAATTTTGCTCTACAAGGGCCTGATATCCACTTACGAGGACATTATGCTGCTACTGTTCTATCAAAATTTTAAACAAATATCCTTTTACATTCATCGGTCAACGACCCAGGAACCCTGACGGTAATGACATTTTATGGCTTTTTTTATGGCTCAAATGTGCAAAGCTGATGTCGTCGACCCACCAGGCGGGTGAACACCAATGTTTGTGAATGCGCGTAACTAAAGAAGTCCCCTAGGATTTTCAAATTGATACCATAGCTGTAGCTACTAAAAGTCTCGGGTGACTTTGAATCCCAGTCTCTGAAGACTTTCACTATTTTCTCTTTGTTTAGGGGATGTTTTGCTTTTCATATGCTGCTGTATGGGTCTGGCTGAAAAGCAAGGGCGGAGCAGAAAAGATTAATTTGTACACAGATCCAGCAAAAAAGGAAGTGGGAGTGGACTGGAAAGACTTGAGGGGGAGAAAAGAGGGGAATTACAAAACCAATAAAGTAGCTGTGTTGAGTGGTGTGGGGCAGATGAATCACATCTCTGCAGCTTTGAATGGGCCATAGCTCTTCTGTCTGTGCTATCATTGTCAGTGCTCTCCTGCTTTTAATTGCCATAAACTCATACATATTCACAACAGGTGTCAGGCTCTTTGCTGGTGATAGATTGAAGTATAGAGACATTCGCCATAGAAATTATAGTGTTGTTTGGATGGATGCAACAGCCAGCTCATGCTGCCTTTCTTCTCCTTATTGCCATCTATCCAGAAACAAATTGCATGTTTAGGTTATGTTTTATTTGTTTATTTTGAGTGATTTTACCCAATAAATGGCAAAGTTGAAATGAAAGAAATTGTACTCTTTCTGAACTATATTTGAACTATTTCTGTTCAGACTCTTTCTGATTGTCTACATCTTTGTTGCCATACAGGGAGTGCAGAATTATTAGGCAAGTTGTATTTTTGAGGAATAATTTTATTATTGAACAACAACCATGTTCTCAATGAACCCAAAAAACTCATTAATATCAAAGCTGAATGTTTCTGGAAGTAGTTTTTAGTTTGTTTTTAGTTTGAGCTATTTTAGGGGGATATCTGTGTGTGCAGGTGACTATGTGCATAATTATTAGGCAACTTAACAAAAAACAAATATATACCCATTTCAATTATTTATTTTTACCAGTGAAACCAATATAACATCTCCACATTCACAAATATACATTTCTGACATTCAAAAACAAAACAAAAACAAATCAGCGACCAATATAGCCACCTTTCTTTGCAAGGACACTCAAAAGCCTGCCATCCATGGATCCTGTCAGTGTTTTGATCTGTTCACCATCAACATTGCGTGCAGCAGCAACCACAGCCTCCCAGACACTGTTCAGAGAGGTGTACTGTTTTCCCTCCTTGGAAATCTCACATTTGATGATGGACCACAGGTTCTCAATGGGGTTCAGATCAGGTGAACAAGGAGGCCATGTCATTAGTTTTTCTTCTTTTATACCCTTTCTTGCAGCCACGCTGTGGAGTACTTGGACGCGTGTGATGGAGCATTGTCCTGCATGAAAATCATGTTTTTCTTGAAGGATGCAGACTTCTTCCTGTACCACTGCTTGAAGAAGGTGTCTTCCAGAAACTGGCAGTAGGACTGGGAGTTGAGCTTGACTCCATCCTCAACCCGAAAAGGCCCCACAAGCTCATCTTTGATGATACCAGCCCAAACCAGTACTCCACCTCCACCTTGCTGGCGTCTGAGTGGGACTGGAGCTCTCTGCCCTTTACCAATCCAGCCACGGGCCCATCCATCTGGCCCATCAAGACTCACTCTCATTTCATCAGTCCATAAAACCTTAGAAAAACCAGTCTTGAGATATTTCTTTGCCCAGTCTTGACGTTTCAGCTTGTGTGTCTTGTTCAGTGGTGGTCGTCTTTCAGCCTTACTTACCTTGGCCATGTCTCTGAGTATTGCACACCTTGTGCTTTTGGGCACTCCAGTGATGTTGCAGCTCTGAAATATGGCCAAACTGGTGGCAAGTGGCATCTTGGCAGCTGCACGCTTGACTTTTCTCAGTTCATGGGCAGTTATTTTGCGCCTTGGGTTTTCCACACGCTTCTTGCGACCCTGTTGACTATTTTGAATGAAACGCTTGATTGTTCGATGATCACGCTTCAGAAGCTTTGCAATTTTGAGACTGCTGCATCCCTCTGCAAGATATCTCACTATTTTTGACTTTTCTGAGCCTGTCAAGCCCTTCTTTTGACCCATTTTGCCAAAGGAAAGGACGTTGCCTAATAATTATGCACACCTGATATAGGGTGTTGATGTCATTAGACCACACCCCTTCTCATTACATCACCTAATATGCTTAATTGGTAGTAGGCTTTCGATCCTATACAGCTTGGAGTAAGACAACATGCATGAAGAGGATGATGTGGACAAAATACTCATTTGTCTAATAATTCTGCACTCCCTGTATGTTTGGCCCTGAGACTATACAGTGTGAGAGATCGGCTGGTCTCTAGGCTGAATGACTGAGCCACCACATACCAGGATACATAACAGGTTTCATGTGCCTTAGCATTGATTTTCCAAGTCTCTGGATGATGATGAGGAGGATTTACCAAAAAAACAAAAGATATTCCCTTAGTTGATGTGCCAGTGGTCCAGGGACCGAAGAACTGATTTGTCACCTTATTTTTTTCTATTATTAGATAAAGAGAGCTCTATTATTATTTCTAATATATCTCTAATTCCCCTTTCTTTCTGATATTTGTCCTGCTCTATCATCCATCCACCCAACCTTCCTTCCTCCCTGCCTTCCTTCTGCATCAAAACCTTCCATAACCTTCACGAGCACTGAGGAAATTTTCAATATCCAACGAAAAGATTGCACATCTCTGTCTCGCTGTCATTCATGTGCATGTGCACAGGGACAGGTTTGGGTTTTTTTGCTTGCCATGGAGTCTCACGTCAGATAAACACATGCACAGAATACATGTGGCCTTTCTTTTATTTTCCCCACAAATATTTGTGAAATACACGGTATGATTGTGACCTGTGTTGACAGCACGCTCAGGGTGATCTTGTTTTTAGTGGTCTCTGTCACTTAGTCAGGCTCCAGTATTTTCAAGGGTAAAACAAAGACATGTAAGAACACTGGCTCAACTCCAAATAACATCAAGTGTGTCCAGTAGACTGCTCATGGGTAAATTCATGCTGTTAGCAGGGTAGTACGCTATGCTCCAAAGTACTGGTTATTTTAGGTATTTTTCGATAGAACTCTTCATCATTACATTAAAGTAAATGGACAATCACTTTCAAGCTCTCTGCTAAAACTCAACTGAAGGCCATTTACACTAATTTGGTAACACAGATGCTTTCTGGTTCTTTATCAAGTTCTCAGAATAAAAACTGACAATTTGAGGTGCCCGCAGCTAAGACTTGGACACTTAACACTCAACTGTATGTTTTTTCATAAACAACATTAGCAGTTTGATGGTTTAAATAACAGATTACAGGTGATGGATAGATGGATAGCTTCTTCAGGTTGTGTGTGTACGCAACAACCTGCAGTCATGTCATCACACCAGAAAAATGTAGGAATCCTTTGTAATTATGTGTTTGATGTCTACAGGTGCCAAATGTGTGACTGATATCGAAGCTGAGTCTGCTTGCTGCGTTCATTCTCATCCTCTGGACTCCCTTGAAATGTGTTCATTAGTTTCAGTTTGTTAACTATATATTGCTTTGAATGTCATTTCATGCTAGCAAATTACTGATTTGCTTTGCACACACACACAAAAGCTTGATGCTAAATATCAAATCCCCCATTTGTTTAATCAGGAAGAATACTGGGCGTTGGGATGGATTTTATTTGACTGTATTTGCGTCTGCTCAGCACCAACATGTGTAAGCGTTTAATTAAAGGAGGGAAAGCATGAATGTGAATGTAACTGAACAGCAAATTGAATTATTGTATCTGTTCAGTCATGTTGCCTCCTGGGTGTACGCTGGATTTTGTTATTTTATTTCACCTAGCGGGTCCTCCTGAGAATACAGCTCACATTAAGAACGTGTTTGAACGTGAGTTTTGATTCCACACATACTGTGAGGAAACCCTGGTGACACCTTTGGGCTGTTGGTGTGCGTTAAGGCCACCTGTGCACATCTGTATGTGTGTCTTGGTGTTGGCATTAATCTGACATCGATTCAAATTTTTTGTCTTTATTGACAGTACCGGTCCCTTTTATATAAGGGCTGTAGTGTCTGGCTGGGGCAGCAGTTGTGTGGTGAAGTGAAGGAGGACCCAAGTTGCAGACAGCGGCGGTGATGCGAGTGAGTTTATTTACAGAGGCGAGGGCAGAACTAAACATAAACCTAAACTGGGGAAAACTAATAACAAACAAAACACGAAACCATAACTGCAGGGGAAAACATAAGGAGGTTATGCAGGGAATGAAGAGCAGAATGGAGAGCAGAGAGACGCAGAGATTACCAAATAACAAAGACGAACCGACAAGGAACACAGGCAGGCACACACTATAAATACACACAAGGTAATCCGGGAACACAGCTGAACCTAATTAGACACGACGAGACACAGACATTCAAAGTAAAACAGGAAATTCAAAAGCTGTTCTACAATACTGACTCAGGGACGCGAACAGAGCACAGAAAGGAGAACACTAAAACATTAAACACAAGAACCAAACCCTAAGAACTAATTCAAAATAAGAATTAACCCAAAATCAGAAGAAGCTAGAAAATAATAACAATAAACTCAAAACGCTGGGTCACGGGCCCAGGACCATGACATGTACTTCCTGTCCCACATTAGATAAGCTCAGGGCTGACTTAGTGTGACTTAGTGGTGTGTTTTTATTATTTCTACTATGTTCTATATTTAAAAAGATTTGCCAGTCTTTGTGTGTCTATTTGTACATATTTGATTTATAATTTTAATGTTTTTGCCCAAAATGGAGTGATTGAGCCAGTGGACGTGGTCGTGGAATGCAATGAAAATTTAGAAACACTGAAGTACAGAAGATAGAGGGTTGTTAGTTTAAATGAACTAACTTCAAAGAATATATTAGTAATATATATAATAATAATATTAGTATAACCTATCCCCACAAGTTGCATGTCTTTGGACAGTGGGCGGAAGACTTGTGAGGATAAGTTAATTGGATAATCCAAATTGCCACTAGGTGTGAATGTGCGAGTGAAAGTGAGTGTGAATGGTTGTCTGTCCCTGTGTGTTAGCCCTGCGACAGACTGGCGACATGTCCAGGGTGTACCCCGCCTCTCGCCCTCTGACAGCTGGGATAGGCTCCAGCGCCCCCCGCGACCCTGAAAAGGATAAGCGGAAGTGGATGGATGGATGGATGGATATTAGTATATATATTTAGTATTTAATAGAGATTTTCTTTGTTACACATATTGCTCTAGCATCTCAGGTCAGTTCAATTCAATTTGATTCATTTTAGTTCAGTTCAGTTTAATTTATATCACACCACACCACACATCACCTCAAGGAGATCCTACAATATTAGAAAGGCACTCCAACAAACAGACAACCCTCTATGAGCAAGCACTTGCCAACAGTGGGAAGGAAAAACGGGAACAGGAAGCAGAATCAGGAGTGGATGAGGGTGAAGGGAGGAAGTCAGGACAAAGATTCGCTGAGGAAGCCAGAGATTAATAATAACTGATGATTAAGTGCAGTGTGGTTTATTAAATTGGACGCTCAAATTAAGGGTACTGTAAAGCCAAGTTTTTATCATTTAAGGTGCTTGGCAAAGGTAAGACCTATTTTATCCAGGCTGCATTTTGAAACAGTAATCTACGCTTTTATTTCATCTCGTTTGCATTACTATAATGCTCTGTATTTTGGAGTTAGTCAGTGTCTTCTCTCTCATTTGAAGCTGGTTCAAAATGCCTGTGCATGACTTTGAACCATCCTGGCTTCACTCCATTGGCTGCACGTACAGTGAGATCAATAAGTATTTGATCACCCTGTTATTTTGCAAGTTCTCTTACTTAGAAATCATGGAGGGATCTACAATTTTCAGCATAGGTGCATTTCCACTGTTAGAGACAGAATCTAAAAAGAAAAATCCGGAAATCACATTGTATGATTTTTGAACAATTTATTTTTGAATTTCTGTGTCAAATAAGTATTTGATTACTTGCTTATCAGCCAGACTTCTGATCCTCAAAGACCTGTTATTTTGCTTTCAAATAGTCTAGCTACACTCTGCTCATGATTCTAAATTAGTAGCATCTGTTTGAGGTCGTTAGCTGTCATAAAGAGACCTGTGCACCCCACAATCAGCCAAAGTCTAAGTATGGGCAAAACCAAAGAGCTGTCAAAAGACACAAAAGAAAAACTTGTAGACCTTCTGTTGGGGGAAAACTCTGTAAAAAACCCAGGAGAAATAAAGACACAATGAGACAAAGTTACTTTCTTTGCTAAACGTGTACACGGGTGAGCTGCTGAGAACAACTCACCCCCTGCACAGTGGCTTGGCATTTTTTATAGGCACAGAGCACAGAGACAGTGAGAACAGGATAAGAAAATAATAAACAGATAAAGTAAAACAACTCCATATATGGTTCTAGTCTAGTCAGCAGAGAGCTAAGAAAGATAAAACAATCTGAAACAATATGTCCTTGCTGGGAAAGTCTGAAAGACACTTTAAACTACTTATCTTAAACACAGCTTGTACATTTAAAAGAAGGTAAAGTTACATAGAATCATTTTTCCTCTAACACCTTCACAAAGCTGGAAAGGGCTACGGGGCAATTGCTTGGTGAAAAAAGAACAACTGTTGGAGCAATATTCAAAAAAAATGGAAGAGGCTAATGATGACTGTCAATGTCCCTCGGACTGGGGCCCCACAGAAGATCTCTCCTTGTGGGATTCCATTGATGCTAAGAATGGTGAAGAATCAGCCCAGAACTACACGTGAGGAGCTGGTCAATGCCATGAAGAGAGCTGGGACCATGGTTTCCAAGGCTACTATCAGTAATACACTAAGATGTCATGGTTTAAAATCTTGCATCGCATGGAAGGTTCCCCTGCTTAAGTCAGCCCAAGTCCAGGCCCGTCTGAAGTTTGCCAGGGATCATCTGGATGATCCAGAGGAGTCATGGGAGAAAGTCATGTGGTCAGATAGACCAAAGTAGAACTTTTTGGTCTTAACTCCATTCGCCGTGTTTGGAGGAAGAAGAATGATGAGTATCATCCCAATAATACCGTAACTACAGTGAAGCATGGGGCTGGAAACATCATGCTCTGGGGTGTTTTTCTGCACAGGGGACAGGACGACTGCACTGTATTAAGGAGAGGATGAACGGGGCCATGTATTGTGGCATATTGGGCAAAAACCTCCTTCCCTCAGTCAGAGCATTGAAGATGGGTCGTGGATGGATCTTCCAACATGACAATGACCCAAAGCACACAGCCAGGAAAACCAAGGAGTGGCTCCATAAGAAGCATATTAAGGTTCTGGAGTGGCCTAGCCAGTCTCCAGACCTAAATCCAATAGAAAATCTTTGGAGGGAGCTGAAACTCTGTGTTGCTCAGCGACAGCCCCGAAACCTGACAGACCTAGAGAAGATCTTTATGGGGGAGTGGGCCAAAATCCCTCCTGCAAACCTGGTGACGAACTACAGGAACCGTTTGACCTCTGTAATTGTTAACAAAGGCTTCTGTACCAAATATTAAAAAATTTTGACTCCGGGCCTCTATTGCTGCTCCTTTTTTTTTTTTTTTTTGCCGCCTGTCCCATTTGGTTCTTTTACCATCAGAATTATTGTCTGAAGGCCAAGAAAGATGCCCAATGGATTAATGGATTTACTATACCAAGATTTATTATACAAAGTGGAACCACCAAGAACACCAAGAACCACCAAAGCACCGATGTCTGAGGGTGTCAGCCACCGGCAGGGAGAGTGGTGAGGGGAGATAGACCTCCATACCTCGGAGGGCCTGAGATGTCCCTAGAGAGGTGGCGTCTAATACCCGACCTGACATATAGACACAGACAAACATGCACATAGAAATACGAACATCCATTCCCACCCCCATGCACACATACAGGGAGTGCAGAATTATTAGGCAAGTTGTATTTTTGAGGAATAATTTTATTATTGAACAACAACCATGTTCTCAATGAACCCAAAAAACT
>NW_005187810.1:63703-65015 GCF_000239375.1 Pundamilia nyererei | reverse complement strand
CCTATACAGCTTGGAGTAAGACAACATGCATGAAGAGGATGATGTGGACAAAATTCTCATTTGTCTAATAATTCTGCACTCCCTGTATTCAAATACTCAGCACTCACCCATGTGGAGACAGACATAAATAGACACTGTACACACAATCACACTCCACAAACATACTCTCTACCCCAGGTCCAGGTACCCTTGCTTCCAGAGGGGGAAACTGCACCCAGGAGGTTTTACCCTTTTCCCTGGGGTGGAGACAAGCAGTCCGCCCCTGACTCCGCAGTAGCAGGGAGGCCCTACACCCCAGACCCCAATCAGACGGCCAACATCACCCGACCTACAACAGAGAACGTGGGTGTATGAAGACCCCAAACCTCCCTCCGCCCGCTCATATGTATTGTTTTTGTGTGTGTGTTCTAAGGTCCATTTAAAACCTGGGAGGGCATGGTGCTACCATGTTTTAACCATCCTGAGATGAACTGAAGCCTGTTGGCTAAAAACTACTGTTGAAAGTTAGGTAGATCTAATCCTCCATTATCCTTGGTCTTTTGTAGTGTTTTTAAGCTTGTAGGTGGTCTTTCCAAAGGAATGTAGACATATACGAATCTAGAGATCTGAACCAATCTTGTGATGGTTTAGTCGGGATCACTGAGAATAAATAATTTTTGGTAGTACCATCATTTTTATAGCGGCAACCCTTCCCATGAGTGATATGGGTAGACATTTCCATCTAGCCAGATCGCCTTCTACTTTCTTTAAAAGTGGGATATGGTTTAATTTAGTTAAATCTGTAAGCTTAGGAGAAACATATTACTATCTAAATTTTTATTTTATATTTCCAGATTGCAGTGGTGTGGAAGAAGAATTATGGAAGGAGCAATTAATCGGAAGGACTGTAGATTTTGACCAGTTTATTGAATAATCTGAAACTCTTGCAAAAGAGTTTATCACTGCAATTACCCCAGAGAGTTTGAGTTTTGGAGAAAAAAATAACACATCATCCGCATAAAGACTGATTTTATTTTCTACCTTCTTCTCCGAGTGTATTTAAGTCATGTCTTCTGTCATAGTAGTTGCTGGTTCGTCTGCGTCTCTCCGTCCGTCATCCCGCGTATTTCACTGTGCCTCCCTGCATCTTTGTTTCTGGTTAGTTTTTTTAGTTTTGCCCAGTTTAGGTTTTCCTGTTTCACGTTCACCCTCGCCATTTCTGTTTGTATCTACATTTGTTTATTAAACTCACTTGTACCAGAGCTGCCGTCAGTGTTGGGAAGGTTACTTTTAAAATGTATTCCATTACAGATTACATGCCCCAAAATGTATT
>NW_005187810.1:61396-62816 GCF_000239375.1 Pundamilia nyererei | reverse complement strand
ACATGTATTCCATTACTCCCCAACACTGGCTGCCGTTTCCTGGGTCCTAAATCATTCACACACGGCTTGCGCTGGCAACCCGTGACAGTACAAACCAGCCACCATGGACCCAGCGGCACTGAATCAGTCCGAGGAGCTCCGGGACGACATCACTTACAATGTGGAGATTCTCCTCGGGCTGTGGTTGGAAAACCCTCCGAAAGAGCTTTGCCGCGCCGTTGAAAGCAGGCTACAACGGCTCTTTTCGGGCCTTCCATGGAATCACTTCCCCCGACCATGCAGGCCTTTCTCCACAACACACCACACCTTCTCTCAGCCATTATTGCCTCGCTGCCCGACCCGCCGGATGTGGTTTTGCCTGGCCTGTCGGAGCCGTCTGTGGGGAGGAAATGACGGTCGGCAAGAGGACTCCGTGCCTGCTGGCTTTGTGATAGCCTCCGCTGGAGGGTCCGATGGACCGCTCCGGCCTTCGTCTCCTGTCTCCGCTGGAGGGTCCAAGGGACCGCTCCGGCCTTCGTCTCCTGTCTCTGCTGGAGGGTCCGAGGGACCGCTACGGCCTTCGTCTCCTGTCATCGCTGGAGGGTCCAAGGGATCCGTCCAGCCTGCAGCGCCACCACCTGCGGCTGCCACGCCGTCGCCTGCAGTGCCACTGTCTCCGGCTTCCACGGCGTCGCCTGCAGCGCCACCGTCTCCGGCTTCCACGCCGTCACCTGCAGCGCCACCGTCTCCGGCTTTCATGCCGTCTGGTCCAGCTTCAGAGTCTTTATCCTCGTCTGGTCCAGCTTCATCATCCTCGCCTGCAGCAGCCTCTTCTTCAGCTTCTGCCTCGCCTGGTCCAGCCTCCGTGTCTTCGCCCTCAGTGTCGCCTGGTCCAGCCTCCGTGTCTTCACCCTCAGCGTCACCTGGTCCAGCCTCCGTGTCTCCGCCCTCAGCGTCGCCTGGTCCAGCCTTCGTGTCTCTGCCTTCAGCGTCGCCTGGTCCAGCCTCCGTGTCCTAAATCCTTTACACACGGCTTCCCCTGGTAACCCGTGACAGTAAACAAAAATGGCTGGATTTCGAGTCTTTTTACCTTCTCTCAGATGTAATTATATTTTTGGTAATTCCACGCCGGTGGAAACCCAAACAAAACACGCATTAAGAGGCTCTGATGCAGGGGTGTCAAACTCATTTTAGTTCAGGGGCCACATGGAGAAAAGTCTATTCTCAAGTGGGCCGGACTGGTAAAATCATTGTATATATATCTGTGAAGGTTCTCAGTCATCCAGGTCATCGTAGTCAAAGGAGCTTGCAAAGAAAAGCGTCTGGACTTCTTTAAGTTGCTTGAAGACGCTTCACCTCTCATCCGAGAAGCTTCTTCAGTTCTAAGGTCAAATGGTGGAGAGTCCCAGATATAAACCTAGTGGGAGTTTCCCCCCACAGA
>NW_005187810.1:50354-59992 GCF_000239375.1 Pundamilia nyererei | reverse complement strand
GAAATGGCAAAATTGAGTCCTTTGGCTAATACTCTCTTTTCAGGTTCAGTGAGAATCCTGTCTGAAAAGTTCTTAACCCATTTCTCCTGACTGTCTTCAGGTGTGTTTTCTTCTCTGAGTTGTGTAGATTCAGAATGAGGAGTGTGTGTTTTTGAAAGCAAGGTGTGAAATTTCCTGCGTTGTCTTTCTTTTCCTTTAGAGTGTTGGGCCCGCTATTCAAAAAATGATTTAATATGAAGGCAATAGGCAGAGTGTTACAGGCATCACCCTAAAGAATGTAGCCTGGTGGGCAGTGTAGTCCGTGCTGCAGGGCGAATGGACTGCCATACCTGTTATGTGTCTGTGAGCGAGGGAGGGAGAAACTCGACTGTATGCTGTGTTCCTGTTTCCTCTGAAACAATAAGCTCCATTGGAGCAGCCTTTCAACGCCTCTCTCTGTCTCTGGTAGCAAAGTGACCCAGACAACAAAGTAAAGCTAGTTTTCGGCTACGAGCCGACACGAACCCGACGTATTAGCCAGAGGTCCCTTTACTACGGTTCGGAGCCGCGGACTTGTTTTATATACGCGCTGAATAGTTTTCTACACGAGATTGCTGCAAAAAGTGCAGCCTTACCTAATGTCCACCTACTGTTACTCATTTATATTAAGATTTAAACATCTGGTTGGTGTTGGTGTGGAGAGTAACCTTCAGTAATAGTAATAAATCACAGCAATAGGACATTCATGTAGTTGTAAACAGCATGATAATATATTAAGTAATTCAAAGATTCAGAATACGTTACTCTCATTGAGTAACATAACAGAATATGTTACAAAATACATTTTGGAGCATGTAATCTGTAATCTGTAGTGGAATACATTTTAAAAGTAACCTTCCCAACACTGGTTATATACATGGATGGTAAAGACAGCATAACCCTTTCTTGGCTAAATAAGAGAGCATTGCAATGATTTCCATCTAACTGTCTTGGTTTGACTATCATTGTGAGTTGAGAGAATTTCACAAGGACTAGATATTCGTTATCGCAGGTCCTTCCTCCCAGCAGCCGTTAGACTTTGTAACCATCACTGCTCACAACAAACACAATAAATCGTTTACATCCCTGCTGGCATTTGCACAGTTTTTCCATTTTCTTTAAAAGTAGGTTGTTGTTGTTTTAAGCACAAATATACAGCACATTTATTACATTGAAAAAAATTATCTGATTATGCTATTTTTAATAACTGTACAGTCTCTTACTTCTTGTTTTTAATTTAATATTCTTCACTTTTTTTGCATGCTCCATCTGCCTGTCACTTTACTGCCGGAACACCTGAATTTCCCCAGTGAGGGACAATAAAGGATATTTCTATTCTATTCTAGTCCTTGTATTACCACTTACTCCATTAGCGATCTATTTACCCTTTGGTCAACATGTAATTTTGGTCTGAAGATGTGATAAGTGTGCCTGACAGATATATTGTTCACTTATCTCCAATCAGAAAATTGAATCTAAATAAGATTCTCTTTTCACGACCTTTTTTCCTATTTGTGCCGAGTATGATGTAGGGGACTGCACAGTGAAAGTCTTGTCATAGATGTTCTTTAATTAAATGAAAGTCTCTTTTCTTACCCAGATTATGCATTAGCAGGTTGCTTCATCACTGACAGCAGGGCTCCCCTCCTGCTTTGCTAAGATTTTTATGAAAGAGTGTAGGTGGGTGTAGTAGAAAGGACCGGCAGCACACAGTGTCACCAGTACATGCATGTCTTTATTTACAATGCATTGATTTATTATATGTATGTGTATATATATATGTGTGTGTATATATATGTGTGTGTGTATATATATGTGTGTGTATATATATGCGTTTTTGTGTGTATATATGTGTATATGTGTATATATATATATGATAGATTCCTTGCTATTACTGCCCCTAGTATGAATTTCAGAAGTGGACCATTGGGATTGGTAAGGAAATACACATCTTATAGAAAAATGCAGCCAGTTCATTTAAATAATGGTCATCAGTGTATCAGGAGCAAATAAGTGGGTGAAAACAAACCAATGAAACTTGCTAACCAAAGTAATAAGGGTTAATAATGCATATTATTATTTGTGTCTTTCTGTGCTGAAACAGAAAGGAAATTCAGATCAGTGAACAGCAGCTGAGGGATCACTGACCTCCCAACAATACAACAGATGCTCTTATATCAGGATTAGTGTGTGGATCAATGTGTAAATTGGAGTGATCTTTGGATCAATCCAACAACACAGGAGGAACGCATTATTTATTCAAAGGAGGGCTGATTTATTATAAATTATTCCACAAAAAAAAAAAGAATATAAACTGAATTCTAAGTGTTACCGTTGACATGTTGCAGAACATATACTTACTGTCAGATCCTGAACCACACATGCATTAATGAATGCATGTGCCACCTTAAACGTACACATCAGGCTGCTCCAGCATATTTAAGTCATTATTACATGTTGTGGGATTCAGAAATTGATTGTACACATTATGCATGTCTCCGAGTTAATATCAGTATATTAATGGACATTTTGACTGGTATGTAACAATATTAGACAGCATAAAAAGAAAGTGGCTTTGTGTGTGTGCTCTGTTCAAAAAAGAACATGAGTCACCATGAAACCTATTCTGGCTGTTTGTAATAAACAATAAAAAGCCGTATCTTTCACTGCCTACAATTCTCCACTTTAACTTCAGTTAAGTTCAGCTCTGTTTTATCAGACTAGCAGTATTAATGAGGACCAGAAATATATGGAGCTCAGCTCTGAACGTGCACTCAGAGAATAGCTAAGCCGAGGTTTGGCCCTGTGTGTACACTACCACAACTACACAACTACCACATCTGGAGCAAACAAAGTTAAACTTAGCGGTAAATCTTATGCCACAGTACATCCCACTTATCATTAATCAACAAATACTCAAATACCTACAAATCAACACACAAAATAGAACCAAACAAAATGTGAGAAAATTACAGCTGGAAAATTGCCTTTCAGTTACAAACCAGACTCTGGCAGAGCCCACAAAAAGAGGGCTCTGCCTGGGACAGACCATAAATACAGCCAGTGAACAGAAGCTTTGTTTAGTGTGATGTTACTGACAACCTGCTGCACCTGCATTTCTTCCAGGCCTGGCAGTCAGTGACACATGGCGACTCTACGCTTCGGACAGCATCTCATCAAGCTCTCGGCTGTGTTCCTGCAGACTGAGCTGTCCTTCGCACTGGTCAACAGGAAGCCTGTGGTGCCCGGACGTATCTTTTCATTACTTACAGGTTAGAGGTGTTTAGCTTTGTGTGCTGCAGTGTGGGTTTGTTTCTTAGCACCTTTCAGAGCCTTCTTTCCCTGGGGCTGTCCACACACTTTGTTGTGTTAGCTTTATTAGAGCGATGGACAAAGACACTGTTTTTTCTTTTTCTTCTGTGAAAAAGGTGCCTTTACGGCTTGCACCACAACATTAATGAAAATGATTTTAATCCAGACAACTGGCACTCCTCATGTAAAGTTTTAAAATTTTACTTAATTACAGTAACAAAGTATTTTTCAAAGTATTTGTACTTTGCTCCTTCCCACCTCTGAGTATGACACCAGTATGCATGTCTGAAACATCCACACAAGTCTCTTTAAGCATGTCCCTGTCTGTAGAGTCGTAACATTCCTGCAGAGCACAGATTGTTACTTTCCTGGGACTGCGAACCAGTGCTTTGAGTTTTGTACTATCATTGATCTCTAATTTCATCAAACGTTTTCACAGCTGGTCTCTTGATTTTGGTTTGCAGTACAGAGGTAACTCGCTATAACGTGGTTCACCTTTCGCAGCCTCGCTGTTTTGTGGATTTATTTTTTTTGTGCAATTTTGCATGCTTTTGTTTGTTTGTTTGTTTTTTACAGCGCATTGTGTTCCGCGTCCTGATTGGCTGTGGAGCATTGTCAATCAATCTCCTCCATGCCGTGTCTCTTGTACAGTACAGGATGCGTTCAGGTTGTCAAATTTACATAAATCTGTGATTGCTAGCAGTGTGATTCTGAAGTGCTGTACTGTATGTTTGTAAGTTTTCTCCCCAACAAACAACAATGTTGACGAATCGTTTTGCACTGTCTAAGACAACCGTGGGGCCCTTTGGTTTCTATAATACTGGACTACAAAAACTTTACGGTTTGAACTTTGAGAGTTTAAACAAGAGAGAAAAATTTGAAAATGTTCATGTCTGTCTGAGAAAAGTGTATAAAGTCTGTAGTGACGGGTTTTACAGCCTTAAAACATCTATAATAATTGTAAAAAAATAAAGTTGGCTACTTCGTGGATTTCACCTATCGCGGGTTATTTTTAGAACGTAACTCCCGCGATACACGAGGGAACGCTGTATTTCTAGCTCCCTAGTTCTTTCGTGATTTCTAGTCTTTTGGTTTCTGTCTCTGTGTTCCTTGTTAGCTCTGTCTCCCCTTGTCAAGTCTGCGTCTCTGTGTTATGTTTCCTGTTTTACTTTGTCCTATGTTCATGTTTTCAGTTTTGCTTCCCCTTGGTCTCATCATGTTTGATTACTCCCAGCTGTGCTCTCCTCCTGTGTCTCATTCCCCTGCTATCCCTCTGTGTATTTAAGCCCTGTGCTCGTTTGTCTGCATGCCATCCTGTGTATCATCCTCTGTATTTATGTCTCAGGCTCCTCCTTCCCGGCATTTCAGTTTTTGTAATGTTTTCTACTTTCCTTATGTTCTTTTGTTAGTTTCTACCAGTTTGGGTTTTGTTAGTTTAAGTCCCCACCATGCTCCTGCACTATAAATAAACTCCCTCAATGCTACGCTGTCATCAGTGCCTGCCCTTGGGTCGGGGCAGTTAAAAAGCATGGTTCCATGACAGTTACTACTGAGTACCAATCCTGTAAATCGTTGCATTTTACATTTTCTAATTTATCTCAATGAAGAATTTGGCCACTTTCAGACTAGCCTCACTAATCTGAAATTCTGAAAGTAGAAATTCTGGAATAAAAACAATATTTTGTATTTGTTCACTTAAAACTGGATCATAAATGAATTTTTACATTTTGCCTGAGTTGTCAGTAGCTGTTCAGTGTGCAAGGTGATGAGCAGAAGGTACTTGAAAGTACATCAGGTGGAAATGGCTATCGTACATGAAGCCTCTGGGCATCTCCAACTTTCAGTTGATGCTTTGAATTAGCGTGTTAGCATTCTATCTTTAATTGCTGACTTCCTGTTCATTAGCTGTCAGTAGCAGATGCACTTCTGAGTGCTTTCACCAAATATTTATAAATGAATGGATATGAAACCTATTTCGATTCAGTATAGAAACCTGTAAAAAATAAACATGCGTATTCTCTTCTTTCCTGTCCTTATGAGACAAACATGGTGGTGTTGTTCTGCAGAATCTGATAATATAAAACTGTGTGTAAGGGTTTGTACACTAGTATTGTAAAACTGAACATAGTCACTCATCAATGCCGAAAGTATTTATTTAATTTAATTTAATTAATAATTAATTTATTTAATTTCTATTTAATTTCTGTCTTAGCATGAAAGAAACAGCAAAGACACAAGGAGTAGAGATAGAGAAGGTAGATGAGTTACCTACCCAGGGTTGACCTACCAAAGCCACAGACACAAGAGCACAAGAGAGGTGAAGAAACATGGAGACGGGTCTTAGGGGTGATCTGTGACAGAAGGATAGCAGCAAGAGAGAAAGGAAAGGTTTACAAGATGGCAGTGAGAGCTGCTGTCGTGTATGGTTTGTATGTATCGATTTCCTGATTCGAATCGATTTTAGTTTGAATAATGCGATATTAATTCAATTTTTAAATATAAATGTTACTCAGAATATTATGACATATAGATTTGATAATTTCATAATATATAGCTATCTATGGATGGTTCCACACAAACTTAATTCATTATTTAACAATACAGGAAACCAGCATGTAAAGGTTGTAATTTCACTGGTGGAAGATGAGTCACAGTAGACTGACAAAGAAATATTAATGGACCAAAGGACAAAACACAGAGAAATGGACACAGTAACAGGAAGAGATAAACACAGAGACAAGAACTAAAGACAGGAACTTGACACGACAGAGAACACAGAACGCCACATTGACAGACGACACAGAGACATGACAACGGGGACTTGAGTAGAGAGACTGAAGGTAAAAAAAACGTGGAGAGACTCATGACAGGACACGGAGGTGAGAGTAGGACAGAGTGGACACAAATGGGAACTAACACCAAAAGGAACAAAGAACTAAAGATAATTAATTCAGAAAAACATAAATGATTTCCTACTTTCAAAGAAAGTCCTGAACAGAAATGCAAAATGTTGGAATCAAAGACCCAAGGTCACGGTTAGCACTCCGTGCCAGATTGTCCTGAGGAGTCGTGAAAACAGGATGGCTAGTAGATGGTGAGGAGAAAGCATAGTCTTAGGACTATGAAGCCCCTGGTTCATGTGTCTAATTGTAGCGGCGCTACCTTACGTGTTCGTGTCCAGGCTCGGTGGTAGCATTGCAGGTGGCGGTGGTAGACGGTGGGAACTGCGGGCTCATCTCATGTCCACGAAGCAGCAGGGGTTGATATCCTAGAGAGGCTGGGATTCAAGTTTGGTGGTGTTCTTGCAAACTATGTGTGAGCACACACAGCATTTTCATTTTGGTCATCTGTGAGGTGACGTAGCACGGGTTTCTCCTCCATCACTCTCCTCTCCTTCCACAAATAGAGTGATAGAGAGGTACACAAGAACGGTGTAAAAAGAAAGTACACCCTCCGTCAGTTTCGTGTACCACTACGTAATAATGTTAATATGGCAAGTTGGAAAAATAGGTAAATCAGATGAACAATGCAGCATGACATAAGATACATATGACTCAATGCCATTATTCAGTATAAAAAAATAACTTAAAAAGAATCAAGAAATTGCGCTTGATTTCAGATCTTGTCTCAGAGAAAGTGCAAAAATTCAAATAGGTACATTTTAATTCTAGGGCCTCATTAAGCATGTTACACATTCATACCACAAATTTAATTAGTAAAAGACTGAAGCGGCTTATTTGGAAGGCTTTTCCAAATGACAGGCTTAGCTTAGAGCTACATCTAAAAAAACACAAGACCTTTAAATCAATGGCCCTCGTTCACTAATAGTGCATATACACAAATGCGTTACATAAATAGCGCATGTGAATGTTACACTCAAGTCCAGACCTCAATCTCATTGAAACTCTGTGACCTGAAGAAAGCTGTGCATAAACAAAGCTGTGCGCTGCGGCAATATCATAGAAAGAGTGGCCCACAGTGACAATGACCACTGATAATCACTGATAGTCCTCTTTGGGTCATGCCTATAGGACTTGACCCTTCTCTTTTCTCTTTTAAGCTTAAATTTCAAAACTTACATTTAACTACTGATTTTATCTGTTCTGATTTTATCTGTTTTGATTTTATATACTGTTGTTTGTTTGTTTGTTTGTTTTAATCAATTTTAAATCATGCTTTTTATTTGTTCTTGTTTCTAATGTCTCTGTAAAGCACTTTGAATCACCTTGTTGTTGAATTGTGCTATACAAATAAACTTGCCTTGCCTTGCCTTTCCATGTCCCCCCTGTTAAATAGCAGAACAAAATAGAGTTAGACAAGTGCAATTCAAGTGATTTGATTATTGTGTAATTTTTAATTAGATGCACCGATCAAGACGGGAGCTGCCGCAGTGGGTGTGGCTGGTAAGATGCCAGGCCTGCAACGCTACTCGGGGCTGCTGGTTTTTATCAGAGTAGGCATATTCTAGATGTCCAGAATATAGAGTCACATCTCAGCTCTGTCCAAGCTCTGCACTGCCTACAGGGTAATACTCACAGGATCAGAGAATGGACTTATTATCCAGATTTGCTGTATTGGATCGGCCTTGTAGTTTTTCCACACATTGCTTTTGTGTTTCAGTTTAGTTTTAGTTAAGCTGATGATGACGAGGTAGGATGTTTCATGGATTTGTTGCTGATTTTTTTTTGTAAGACCTGGTAATGACGAGACAGTTTTCAGAATGATATTTGAAACCTGAGATGTGAATAAGAGCATACTGGTTTTGTTTTTTTACCATGACTGTACACTTTGAGCCCAATCATCACCCATGCTGGCTTTGAATTAGAAAAAATTCAGAATATCATATGATCCCGGCCGTTTAGTCTGTTCAGCTAGAACTGCCTCTGACTCCACCCGACAGGGAAGCAATGGCCTCTTATACTGATTGTATGAAAACAGCTTCAAAAGCCACCAATGTCGTACAGAAGCTGCAGGAAATGTCAAGATAATTTGACAGCATTTGAAAAACTTATGCAGTGTTTTATTTGTGTGTGTGTGTGTACTGACACAGCTAATACAGCTTCTTTTCTTTCTGACTGACTTAATTGAATGATTTATGTATTTATTGTTTGCTATTTATTTCAAAAGTGTGAAGTGGATCCAAAGATTTGGTTTAAAATGTGTTGGAAAAAAATAAAATAAATTATGCAGGTGGCCTTGGTGAGCTGTGAAGCACAGTGCAGCGACTAATTATCTGTCCTGAGGCTTGTCTGATCTTGTCAGCAGTCTAGTTACGCTATCTGCAAAGATACATACACATGTCACAAAGTTTTACAGGGTAGAGTAAAATGTCAGTCATTTGAGCTACATGTATATATTAGATATATATTAATTAATTAATTAATTAAAATTATTTATGTAACCCACCTAAAATTTGCCTCATGAAAATTAACTGCTGCCCCCAAAGAATGTCAGTAGGTGGCACTATGGGATTGTTTAGTGCTTGCAAACTTAAGTTGTTATAGCGAAGGAGAACAATGCTAAGGCTACGTATGCTGGTCGGACCAACTTTCCTAGAGTTTTCCTTCGTTTAATTAATTCATTTACCAGAGAGCAGAGGAAGGGAAAATATGCACCACTACAGCCAAGACCTTCCACTTGGGTTATGTTAGCCTATGGGAAACTGTTGAAGTTCTTTCCCCAGTTTTTAATGTGCTTTGTGTAATATCTCAGCGCTTGACAACTACATGTGAAAAGTAGCTGCTGAGGGAGTGTCCTGTTTTATAGCTGGAAGCCCGTGGTTGTTGCTGGTAATTGGTCCAACCTTTATGTGCTTAGCCAGTTTACAGTGGTTTTTTGTGGAACGTGGATCAACACAGCACAATGCAATAATCTGCTAGCAATTCATGGTTAACAACAGAAAAAAAGGTCATATTTTAAGAGCTTTACATAGGGCTCTGCTAGCTTTCTCTGTCAAAGTTTTCGCTCTACTTTTATAACACATACTGAAATTTGAAATCTTTCACTGTTTATGACACATTCACAAAGGCCTTGTTGGTACATGCATTTATTGTGTTTAGTAATATATAGAAATTAGTCAAGCAATGTCTCTGCTTGCTGATCATCACATTTGTAATGTCCAGTCATTTATACACTGCACAGCATAAAAAAGTTGTTGAGTTTTGTTTACATACAGTCTGCCGTTATAGTCAATATGTATATATTAGTGCACATACAGTGGGGCAAAAAAGTATTTAGTCAGCCACCGATTGTGCAAGTTCCCCCACCTAAAATGATGACAGAGGTCAGTAATTTGCACCAGAGGTACA
>NW_005187810.1:45040-46179 GCF_000239375.1 Pundamilia nyererei | reverse complement strand
ATGGCAACAGTTGAACAGAGGTTGAACAGAGGAACGCAAAAGAAGGCAAAGAAGCAGTCACATCGGATTTCAAAGGTAAATTAATCTGGATATCATCGGCATAACAGTGAAAGGAGATGTTGTATTTACTAAAAATTAATCCCAAGGGCAACATGTACAAAGAGAAGAGAGCAGGACCGAGCGCGGACCCTTGAGGCACACCACAATAAATAGGGGCAGAAGCCGAGGAGTGTTGCCCCATAGCAACAGAGAACGACCTCTCTGAGAGGTAGGATTTAAACCAGGATAAAACTGTACCTTTGAGACCAACAACATGTTCCAGTCTTGATAGAAGAATGTTGTGGTTAACCGTGTCAAAAGCAGCAGACAAGTCAAGTAAAACTAAGACCACAGAATATCCAGAGTAAGGCTCTAAGTAAGGCTGTCTCTGTGCTGTGGCGAGGTTTAAAACCAGACTGAAACTTTTCATTAATAGCATTTGCATCTAAAAAGGCCTGTAGTTGTTTTAGAACTACCTTTTCCAATATTTTGGAAATAAAAGGGAGTTTGGAACTTCTCCAGTTTCATATGCAAAAAAAATTATTGCGCTAGCTTACACGGTTCAGGTTCTACAGGGATCTAAAAATAGTTATGAGAAACGGAGCGTGCCCGCTCCAACTGGCTATAAAGGGTTAAACCTGTCAGGTAGTGATGTCCAGCAGGTGAACATGCAGCTCCATGAACACGCACAGCTGTGGATTCCAGCTGTGTTCGTAGTTCTGCAAACTTTGACCCCACAGAGTCGAGCTTTTCAGTTCAATCAGCTGCATTTCGATGTCCTCTGTGTCCAGCCAGTTAATGCGAGACAAATCCAGCTGACAAACCTTTCTGGTTTGATCAGAAAAGAAAACATTGGTCCAAACACCTGAAAGTCCCGAAAACACATTGTGAATTCTGTCTCGAGTCTACGGATGTATCCGTGGTGCTGATGCTGCGCTGAGCCGACAGCTCCTGAAGTATTTGAAGTGTCGGAATGTGGAAATTTCAACATCGCTTGAAAAGACTGCCAGCTAGCAACGTCCCTCTCACCGGTAGGCGAAGTGATTTTAGCCAATTACAAGTTGAATCTGGTAGTTGGGGTTGTTAGCTGAGATACCATC
>NW_005187810.1:41103-44148 GCF_000239375.1 Pundamilia nyererei | reverse complement strand
CTTTGTGTCTTTTTCATTGTAGCTGAAGTCCGGGACAAACTGTGTTCCTTCTCAGCTCAACACGAAACGCGTAATACATTTTTTCCAAATCAAAGAATTGGAATGGTATATGACAGTATCAGTATTCATTTAATCTAGTTAATAAATAAGTATACTGACCTGCCACTGAACAGAGTTTACTTACACTGTTGGTGTGCTCCCTGTCCAGTGTTGTTGGAGGCAAACGGCTGTGCTCTGTGGCTTCTTATCAACAAGACGGTGAGTGAGTTGTCTCTTTAGCATCTTCATTAAGTGGCTGGGAAATTCAGCCAATGACCCGGTTACTGCGTTCACCAGATATCAACACAATTTCGATCCGCTCCTTACGTGATAACCTCTTCGTCAATGGCTGTGAACAAAGAGAAACTTGGAAATAACTCATGCAAGAATAAAGTTACGTTGAAACCAAGCACACCATTGTTTTTCTTGTGACATTACCAATAAGTCTGATGTGTCACATGACCCTCTTCCTTTTGAAAAAACTAAAGTTGTATCCAAGATGGCCGACTTCTAAATGGCCACTGTGGTCACCACCCATCTTGAGGAGTTTGCCCCCTCACATATACTAATGTGCCACAAACAGGAGTTTAATATCACCAACCATTCCCATGTTATTACGGTGTATCCATATAAATGGCCCACCCTGTATATCAGTAAACCTATAACCCATCAAATCTTGTTAAGCTTAAATGTGTTTAAATGTTATGATACCGGGAGGTTTATGAACCTCCATATGTAAAGAGTTGGATGTGAGAGCAAATTAGATCTTATCCACCCTGTAGGATGGATTATATAATTATATTCACCCCTGGGGTTAACACAAGGGTGGAATACAATCAGCAAAGCAGAACAACCATGTTGCATTTTCATTGGGAGTTTTAAGGGGGCTCTACATAGTGAATCGCACCAACAAAGATTAAGGCACAACGTACTCTGGAGCTACTGAAATGGTCCATAATTAGTAGATAAATATGCAGGGATAATAAAATAACACTGCACTCAGTCTTATAACTTGTAATTTAAAATTGCAATCAGGAAAATATGTGCCAAAAAAAAAGTTACAGAACTTAATGGTTTTGTCTTTCAGCTCAGCATTTCAAGGTGATAGACTGTGTCACTGACAGAGGAGCTCAGAGATGAGATTTGAAATTGCATATCATATTAACATCTTATGTGTTACTACCACTTCTACTTTGAAGGGGTAATCAGTGTAATTTATGCAGGTGCAACTCTATCGAATGCTAATGCTATTGTTTTTAAGTAATTTCAAAGTTCTTTATTGAATAGCCAATAAGCTTTCAGTATTTGTGTGTAAAGGTGTGTGTGAGTGTGATTAGATTATTATATGAGCACGAGTTGGACATTTCAACCCCTCCAGCCTTCATAGATTCAAACCCTCCCAGCAAACTCAAATGACTGAAAACTGCCTTTGTTTTTCTTCCTGTTACAGCTGGTGTCTGGGGTAGCACACATGATAATGCATAATCTATATGCAGGCAGTGAAATCATTCCCAACAAAACTGTTGTGGCTAGCTCTGATACACAAATTAAGGTGAGCATGATTGATCATGGAGAATGATTGTTAGATTTGGCAAAACCACTTTTGGTTTTCAAGTCAGCATATGACATATCCTAACTCTACCATTTATGTGGTAAAAATGCTACACAATGATATTGTAAACATACACGGCAGACCCAGTGGCATTTTGATGCTTTTTATTAAAGCTTTGACTGTGGCTGTCCACAATACTCACAGAGCTGCAGCTCTCCCGCTGCCCGCTCAACACTATCACAACAACAACCCAACCACAGGACCCAGTACAATATTTAATTTGGCGGGGCGTGATTGCGGATGCCATACAGGTGCGTCCGCCTCCTCTGCACGGCACCGCAGGCTACGCCCCGCCACAGATATACTTTTTATATGAACGTAAACAGTTGAAAGAGAGTGTGAAAAATACAGCTGCCACAAATTTTGCTTGTTTTTGGGAAAAGTAGAAACAGTGGTGGATAGGATGATGTTCTGAGACATATGAAACTAGAGACATCAGCAACCATAGTTGATTGTCTTCCAGGGGCCAGAGCAGGCCACATTGAGGGAAATTTAAAGCTGCTGCCTAAGGTTAAATGTAAATTCAGCAGAATTATAATTCACCAATGAGAATAATTACATCAGCAGAAATGACACCCGGTTACATAAATCGGAGGTGTCGCGTGTCCAGAATATTGAGGATGAGAACAAAACAACGATGGTCCAGGAGAGTTTGGTCAAACGATGATTTTAATGAACACACGTGTGGGGAGATGAACACCGTTACGCAATCAGTGTCGATCTCTGCCCAAAATTACACAAGCAGTTGTTTTTATAACCTCAGGGTATTCTTACGCCCCCACATGCGTCAAGCAAATACATCACATACATAAGTTAAAACCACAAATGTTCTGTTGACAATTTTTGACACATTTGAAAAGAACATTCTCTTCGTCTCCAAGCCAGGCGCATCCGGTAGCTCATCTTGCTCTTGCTTATCTCTGGAACATCAGATGCATGCTCTGCAACAAACTATCACTTATGCAGGCACAAAATGCAGTTGCAAGCTTGCGAAATATGTCTGATCTCTTACCTAGAAATGACTCTACCTACGATGTGTGGGTGTGTGTCTGACCTCAAATGCACTCTGTCTCACCTCGCCAACTCATGACCTCTCACCAGACAGAGCCACTCTCATATGTGTAACAACCTAACTCAGAATCAGAATCAGAAAGGGTTTTATTGCCAAATGTTGAGCAGCTTTACAACATTGGGAAATTGCTGCCGTGCTTCAATGCAAACATACTGTCATAAATTGCGCTTAAATAGACATGAAAAAATAAAAGTAAGAATAAGAATTAAAAGTGCTACGTAGAAAGATATATACATGAGTGCAGGTGGTGATCAGTGCCAAAACATGGAATGATGCAGTGAACACAGCGTAGGGTCATGTGTTAGTGGTGGGAACAGTCGTA
>NW_005187810.1:14149-15700 GCF_000239375.1 Pundamilia nyererei | reverse complement strand
GTTATCAGGGTGTTGTTGTTCAGCTCCAGCCTTGAGATCACAGTTGGCACCGAAGGGGTATCCGCAAGAAGTGATGATGGTTTTTACTTTAGTGCGAACAACTCATATGAATTTCAAAGCTGTTCTAACAGTCCGACACTGGTCTCTCAATCTCCCGTTGGAGAGCCGTGAGCTTCTCCATGATGTTTTCAAACTTGCGCTCCGTGGTGTTGTCATTATTTTGCTCAAAGAGCAGATTCTAAGAATTTACGACTGCAGTAAGCTTCTCCAAGATGTGATCCAATTTGCGCTCAATGAGCCCATTTTGAGAAACTCACGCCTCATCCCATCGTTCCAATCCCAGCGGGCAGCCTTATGGGGGTTTGAACAGCCGGTTCCGCTTCCTTAATTCTCCGATAAGTCAGGGCCAAGCCAGCCTCAATCAGCAAGAACTCTGTTATCATGGTTCCGAATAGGTAGATATCTTCAGCACTCAGGCTCACCCAAGCCCAGACTTCTCGTTGAGAAAAGGGTGTCAATTGCATTCAGAGACCAGTTGATCAAATCCATAATTCCTCTTTTAGATTTTAGAGAACAGGCTGTGAGAGAGTGTTCCAGGGAAAAGTAATACAAAAAACCCGAGACACAAGAGGCTAAGCAGGGAAGCTAAGGGAGAGGAGGAGAGGAGAAAAGTGCGACCGCCTTCGTCAAGAGCATGAAGAACTCAGTAAACATAAGATAACAGCTGCATCACTGACCTTGATAACCATCATGTGCCTTTGGCCTTATCCATTCGTGTAAATGCAATGGAAACTAAAGGCAGTTTGAACCCTGTATGCACCATAGAACCAAATTAAAAAGACATACATTTTAATAGGCAGGGGTGCGGGGCAGTGGCCCTACAAAATCCACAGCCACATACACAGTCAAGCCAATGTCTTAGAAACACCCAAGTGTCCTGCTGTGGGGGAGTTGTGGTAATAGTCTAGCAAGATGCCTCTCATGGAAGTAGGGGCAAACAGTTTCAGCTCTCAAAGGGTGTAGAGCACATGTGGACATGGGGTCTCTGTAATACAAAAGAGAGTCATACACAACATACTGTAACAAGGTGGCACTGTCTGAGCTGTTCAGTGAGTCCGCTTCAATGTCTCTGAGGAGTGGACCTGTGATATGATCACCTAACTGCAGCTGGCTCAATTGTGAACAATCAGCCAGAGTAACGGGTGGCTGAGAATCTCCAAAGTGACGGCTTCTTCTGGCAAAAGAATTGTTGGTCTGTCACAAGTCGGGGTAAAGGATTGCACTTTGTTGTGTGCACCAGGCTTGTGCACATAACTCAAATCAAAGTAAAAGTCCTGCAGGCAAAGTGACCAGCAGGTAAGTTGGCCTGTTGAGTTTTGAGGAGAGATGAGCCACCTGAGGCTCTTGTAGTCAGTGAAGATAGTAACATGAACACCTTGAACATATGGGCAAAAGTGTTCCTTTTCTGAAGTGCAGTAGTGGAGTTCATTTTTGTTAAGGGACTGACTAGCAAAAGCCACACCATACAGGGAGTGCAGAATTATTAGGCAA
>NW_005187810.1:11630-12890 GCF_000239375.1 Pundamilia nyererei | reverse complement strand
AATAATTGAAATGGGTATATATTTGTTTTTTGTTAAGTTGCCTAATAATTATGCACAGTAATAGTCACCTGCACACACAGATATCCCCCTAAAATAGCTCAAACTAAAAACAAACTAAAAACTACTTCCAAAAACATTCAGCTTTGATATTAAGGAGTTTTTTTGGGTTCATTGAGAACATGGTTGTTGTTCAATAATAAAATTATTCCTCAAAAATACAACTTGCCTAATAATTCTGCACTCCCTGTAATTCTGAATTTAGAACCAATAATAACCAGTCAGGTAGAGGAACTGATGGACGTGCTTCATTGTGGTTGGGGTATTGAATTCCTTAACTGCCTTTACTTTATCTGGATTGGGTTTGACACCTAATGAAGTGATGTGGTGCATGAGGAAGGTGAATTCATCGAGGCAGAATTGGCACTTTTTGAGCTTCAAGGACAAGCCAGCAGCCTGGAGTCTGTCCAGCACTTCCTCAAGATCCACAAAGTGCTGTTCAAAGGTAGGTGAGGCGATGACAATGTCATCCAGGTAGACAGTGCATGTTTTGTAAATAAGACCAGAGACCTGAGTTCACAAGTCTCTGAAAAGTTGCATGTGCATTGCAGAGCCCAAAGGGTAGCACCTGAAACTGGAAGAAACCGCAGTGAGAGATGAAGGCAGTTTTAGGCTTAGAGTCCTCCGCCAAAGCAACCTACCCATAGCCTCGTGCAAAGTCCAATGTTGAGACAAACTTTCCCCTTGCCAGAAAGTCCAATGACTCATCTACACGAGGCAATGGATAAGAATCTTTTCAGGTCACTTGGCTGTCCTCAAAAGGTCACACAAAACCTTGCTTCTGCGGCCGCTCTGTTGACAATGACTAAAGGTGCGGCCTAAGGGCTTGTGGAAGGTTCTATAACGTTGTCCCTTAACATTTGTTGCACCTGTTCTTCATCACATTTTTCTTAGTGGGCGATGTGTGATAGGGTGGGAGATTCACAGGTTTTGCATCGCCAGTCTCTACAACATGTTCAGTGAGAGCAGTATGAAGAAGACAACCGTCAAAAATAGAGCTAAATTTGCTGAGTAACACATTCTTGTAGTTGTAGAAGCTTGATTCAGACAGTTTGGCTATTAAGTCTGAGTGAATCATTTCCAATGACATTACCTACAAGTCAGTGACCAATATAGCCACCTTTCTTTGCAAGGACACTCAAAAGCCTGCCATCCATGGATTCTTTCAGTGTTTTGATCTGTTCACCATCAACATTGCGTGCA
>NW_005187810.1:8088-10518 GCF_000239375.1 Pundamilia nyererei | reverse complement strand
GATGATGTGGACAAAATACTCATTTGCCTAATAATTCTGCACTCCCTGTATGCTGAAGCTGCTGCACTGAGCTGCGGCTGCATAGTGGCTGATGTCTTTCGTGGTGGTAACCCCCGAACCCGTTGTTGGACACTGGAGGTGGGTTGGGAATCGAGAACAGGTTTGTGTAGATAACTGGTTTCCAGTAGTTCAATTCCTTGGAGGAACAATGCAGTTTTAGTCCCAGTTGTCCCAGTCACGGAGCACTGGACCAGCTCTTTATCCTCTCGTGGATGCTTGAGGGAGCATGGGAGTTTGCCCTACCAGTCTACAGGTGTTTTGTGGAGAAGGTATTCAACCGTTTCACTCGGTAGTATTCTGTGGGAGGTGGTTCAGGAGTATGGGGTGTCTGGCTTGTTGATCAAAGCCATTTGATCCTTATACAACCAAGAGCTTATGCATAGATGGCAATAAGTCAGGTTCATTCCTGGAGATCTCAGATGTTGTTCCTGTGATCTGCTAGACCCCCTCACCCAGCTTGGGGTCACTGCACCACGTGCACTGATTACCACTGGGACCACTGTTGCCTTCACCCTCCAGATCTTCTTGAGTTCTTCTCTGAGCCCTTGCTATTTCTTGAGCTTGTCATGTTCCTTCAGCCCGATGTTGCTATCACTTGGTATGGATACATCTAACACTATGGTCGCCTTCCTCTGCTTGTCCACCACTACTATGTCTAGTTGGTTAGCCATCACCAGTTGGTCTGTTTATATCTGGAAGTCCCAAGGGATCTTAGCTTAGTCATTCTCAACCACTCTAGGTGGCGTGTTCCATTTTTCAGAACTTCCAGGCCATACTCGGCACACATGTTCATGTTTACTGTGCCGGCCACTTGGTTATGGCATTCCATGTATCTCTGCCTCTGTGGATCTTGTACTGAGAGCTTGGTCGTGTGCTGTCATGATTAGTGCCTTTGTGCTGTCTTTCAGTCCAGCTTTGTTCACCCACTGGTAGGATTTCTGGATGTCAGCCACTCCCTCTTTCTGCCAGTGGTACATACCACATACCACTAACCTCTGACTGAACAAACAAGTAAATGGTAAATGGTAAATGGCCTGTATTTATATAGCGCCTTACTAGTCCCTAAGGACCCCAAAGCGCTTTACATATCCAGTCATCCACCCATTCACACACACATTCACACACTGGTGATGGCAAGCTACATTGTAGCCACAGCCACCCTGGGGCGCACTGACAGAGGCGAGGCTGCCGGACACTGGCGCCACCGGGCCCTCTGACCACCACCAGTAGGCAACGGGTGAAGTGTCTTGCCCAAGGACACAACGACCGAGACTGTCCAAGCCAGGGCTCAAACAGGCAACCTTCCGATTACAAGACGAACTCCCAACTCTTGAGCCACGATCGCCCCAGTAGTAGATTTCCCAAAATGTTGGCCTGTTTAAATTGATGTTTAAATAGACAGGCCATTATGTTTTTTGCACCTGAAAATTTCATCATTTTATTACATAGTGAAGTGAATCTTAGCTGCGCAGTTTACATGATGTATCAATTTTTGAAGTTTACTACAAAGAGTGCACAACTGAGTCATCCTAACTGTTAATGACTGTGGCTTTTATGATAGATTTCTTCCTACTTAATGGGTAAACAAATGACTGCGAGAGAGCTGAAGCAGTGTGAGCATTTTTCATCTCCTGCCATTAAGGCTGTTTACATCACTCAGTTCCTATTCCCAGTAGACTTTAAGAAAGCATCTCAAAATACTTTGCTATCAACAGACACTATTTGCATAACTCAGTTAGGTCTTGAGTATTGTTTTGTTGGGTTTTTTTTCTCTCGCTTCAATTTCCTCTCATTGCTCTCAGTTTTTGTTTTTAATATCAAAGACTTGCTGGATGACAGTCTTGTCATTGGTTCTACTCTATGAATAGAATTGGGCAAAATGTCCCTTGAAGCTCTTATTGTGGTTGCTTGTCTCTGTCATCACTTTACAGAACATTGTCGAGTTATTGGGATGTAAAGACATGCAGTGTCATTTTGCTGTTTTTGCACTTTTTCTGTTCATACATAGCAATGAGAAAAAGCTGTTCAAATGTGCCTGGCTACCCAGCTCTGAGAAATATTTAGAATTTCTGCACAGGGTAGTGCCATATCTGTTTGATATTCCCTTCTTTAATCTGTTGTTTGCTCGCTGGTGTCTGAGCTTCTTTTCTGTGCCTCTTTGTTGACTTTAACAACGCCGATTTAGGATAGCTGCACGTTTTGAGTGCTTCCTTTACATGTGTGTGTTCCTTCTTTTTCCCTTCAGGCTTAGAGGGAACATGTTCTGCCCGGTGGTGTAGGGTCCTGATTACTCCAAGTTTGTGTTCCAAAGGGTGATGGGAGTCAAAGAGGAGGTACTGGTCCGTGTGTGTGGGCTTCCGGTAAACTTCG
>NW_005187810.1:0-7432 GCF_000239375.1 Pundamilia nyererei | reverse complement strand
GATGGAGGGACTTTGGCACTGGAGAGCGTGGCTGAGACTTTCATCCTGATTTGCTCTGCTTCTGTCTGTGATAATTTATTAATCCGTATGGCAGATTCTGTGGCTGTGATGAGGTCCACTATGGGCAACTGTTGCGGGGAAATGGCAAAATTGAGTCCTTTGGCTGAAACCCTCTACACCCTGTCTACACTTATTTGTTTAGACTTGCACACAGTTATAATAATAATAATAATAATAATAATAATAATAATAATAATAATAATAATAATACATTTTATTTAAAAGCGCCTTTCAAAACACCCAAGGACACTTTACAGAACAAAAAGTTCTTTGTGCGTTATTCCATCTTTTACTTTTTCTACAGGAATATCAGCGTTCTTTCTTAAAATGATGAGCCCTCAATAGACTGTGGCTTAGGGCTATTACAGAATCGAGTTGTGATAAATATTTCATAACTATGTAGGCTAAGATAAAGACTTGGGAACATATTTATGCATGTACCACAGATGTTCCTTTACACTGTCCCAGCTTACAGCTTATGTCCCACTACACTGAATATGAATAAAAAGTTGGCCATCTGATGGACTGGTAAACTGACCAGGCTTTATCTTGCTTCTTGGTCAAAGCCAGCTGCGATAGGCTCCAGCAAATTCAGCTGGATAAGTGGTTAAAAAATTGTTTACCATTTACTTTATTTCAGTGAGAATTAAAACATCACTACAAAAACAAGCTGTCAGTGTAACTACACGTGACAATATAAAGAAGACATATTTATCACAAGTGCTCTAAATTAGACAATTTGTGTCAATAAATAAAATACATTCAACCTAGAGCGGGCTGTCTTTTTAAAAGAGGTATTAACTCCACCTCAGTGGCCATAAATATGCAGTATCTTAAATTGTGGCATATGTGCATATGCACAAGTATAACTTAAATATTCCTTATTTTCCTTCTTGTTTCAGGTTTGAATTCTTTCAAAATAGTTTATTCTGAAATCACCTGAACTGAAAATGGTTACACAAGCACTTCTCTGAACTTATACTTAAAACAGCTTACACTCCAGCATTTTCATATACCTTCAGGTTGTAATTATTGACTTGATCAAGCTTTATGCAGATCTATTGTAATTTTCCTGAATAGCTGTCATTAAAACATGGCACTAAACTGATTGTCAAGCCTGTAGCTGAGTCACCTGCGGGTCCTATCCTGCTCTTTTAGTTCTTTAAAGAGATGTCTTGTCTGTTGCCACCATGAAAATCAGCCACAGACTAGGGTTGAAGTATTTAAATAAATGTAAATGAAATTGAAATATATTGAGATGAGCAGTACTGCTGCCTGCCAGACAAATACAAATGATTGCTTTGTGCTTCATGTGGAGATTTCTTTCATTCCTGTGCTCTCAAAGGGGATCTGCTTTGGTATACACCTGCAGAAAACGTAGCTGTTTTTTTCATATTGCCTTCTGACAGTTTTGCTCGCTGTTGATATTTCACAGTTCTTACATACAGACCTTCTGAAAACTGATGAAGCTTTAGGACAAACAGCAGAATCTGCTCCTTTGGTTAGGTTGCAGCCTCTGTGACCTGGCACAGGATAAGGGGAAGAAAATGGATGGATTGATGGATGTTATGCATACTATATACTAGAGATGGCACGATACCACTTTTTTATGTCCGATACCGATATCATAAATTTGGATATCTGCCGATACCGATATGAATCCGATATAGTGTTTTTTAATCAACAAAACTGTTTTTTAAATATCTTGCTGCATTTTGTATAAGTTCATACTCAATTTTAAAACAACAACTACACTAAAGCTATTCTGTTATACCTGTATGCAAAAAAAAATATTTCATAGTTCAGCAATACTGATCAATCTAATAAACTTAAACCTACACCATCCTCCCTATTCTGGTATTTTAAAGAGTACTTAGCATAAATATTAAGCAACCTAACTAATAGGGTTCCAACTCCCAGCAACAACAAAAATAAATAAATAAAAAATAGGGAACCACCCCTCACGCTCCACCTCATGATGCTTAATCGACCTAATCAACCTTAATTTGATGCAGTGTGGAAAAAAAATGCACAGAAATCAATTATTTTTCAATATATTAAAATATTAAATAGATTCAACATCTTTCTTCAACAAAATTGCAGACTGCACAGATGGTACCTTCCCAAAGGAAAAAGTACTATAGCTTACTAGGGTATATATATTAGACTTAACAGTTACTATATACAGTAATGGACTTCTATTCATTTTACATCAAATTAAAACTTTGGGTGTCAGATAATTATTTATTAAAAGCTCGACATTTTAAATGAGAATAAGAAAGAAAAGTATGTCTGTGTGCCCCCTTTTCCCTGTTCATGCCCTATTGGCCCCCCTGGCTAAACTTTGCTAGATCCGCCCCTGCACAGTTACCAGCCGTCAGCTACCTAGAAAAAGATCCTGGTGTAGAAAGTAATATTAAATACATTCTAACAACAGCTGATCAAGCTTAAACGTGCTGCTGTTGTTCAGCCGCTGGTTTCCTCTTTCTGGTACAAAGTGGGCCAAAAACAAACTAGAGACACGGACTCGCAACAGAAAAGCCGATCAGCTGATCGTTAAGCAGTTTCATGATTGAAGTAGCAGCCAGAAGAGGCAGTCTTTTGTTAAGCTTAACGCAGGAATGCTTTACAAACATTCAGAGATGGACTTACACACTTGCTTTACTTCTCTCGGGGATAACTTTGTCGGAGATGAAATGCCGGGTTGCTAGCGAAGCTCCACATGCTATCCAGACCACCACAGGTCCCGCATGCCAAAGCCGCTCTATCACGTGATGCATACTTCTCCGACGTGCTAACGTTCTGAGGGGAGTTACGGCGTGTTGCAAGTTTTGTGAGGTGCTTTCGTGATATTTAATGGATCGGATTACATTTTTTTTTTCTCCGATATTCGATCCAGTAATTTAGGTCAGTATCGGACCGATACCGATACGTAATATCGGATCGGTCCATCTCTACTATATACTGTAACAATTGTAAACATTGAGGTCAGTTTGTACATAAATTACAGCTCAAGTTTTAAATTAATTCATGTTCGTGGCTCTTATGATGTCAGTGAGAGGGGATGTCCTTAAATGTGGTCATCTCAGGTGTAGAGTTCTCGTTGTGGGTACATAAATTATGCTTACCTACTACTTGAACATTCTGTTTGTGAGGGCCAGCCAATTAGAAGAAAGTTGACCTCCTACAATTTCTGCTCCCTCACTCTCCCAAAGACGTCTCAAAGAGTGACACTTACTAAACCCAAAGTAATAAGAACAGTTACTGTACCAGCTGCTGTTACTGTTTCCAGTGGAGGCTGTGAGGTCATTTTTTCCCTCACATTTCATTTGTTGTGTAATTAACCAGGACAAAAATGTTAGCAGCATCATTTCACAATCATTTTTCATGCTTCCGATCTGTTTTCACCTTACCGTAAGACTTTGCATCTAAGGGCCAATGTGTTTGCACTTGATTTCCTGTCACTTTCTTCAGAAGCTCTGTGGTTATTTTAAGCAAGAAAACTGCAAAGGCTAATTCCCATGAAGATCTTCTTCTGCCAAATGTGCAGGTATACAATCGTCTATTTGACTGATGTACTGTAATAAATGCACAGAGCAATGTGAAGCCTAAATTCTGAACAGCCTTTAATGAATTTCAGCTATGGAAGTGGAACATTAACAAACAGATGCCCCCCCAAATTCCCCTCATTGTGCTTTTTCTTCTCAGCATCAACCAAGGGATGGTTAGCAGAATAATAGCAAGCAGTTGCAGTCTGGTGAGGTTTGCATTTAAAACTTTATGACAGCAGTTGAGTTTGGGAAAAGATGAAAGGAAAGATGAGAGTTTTGGTTCTTCTTCAATCTTACTACAGAGCTCCGAGTTCCCAGAGGAATAGAGCGGATGATGGAAAATGAGAATGTTATAGTCTTCCTTCTCTTTGCCTTTTGCTTGGGTGGCGAGCTGTGCATGATTGTGTGACGTGTCTCCACATTGCTAATCACTTTGAAGCTCCTGGACATGATTATTTATGAGGGACAATCCAATAGTGGATACACTTTTACACTGTCATTGTGTTTGCAGATTTAAAGTGGCGGACTGCTAGATTAAATTTAAAAGTCAAATGCCTTTATGCAGTGTATAGCAACATAAAAGTAAATAAATGACTATTTGTAAACTACCAGTCAAAAGTTTGGACACACCTTCTCATTCAATGTTTTTCTTTATTTGTACTACTTTGCACATTGTATACACATACTGAAGACATCAGATATATGAAGCAAGATATAAGGAATTATGTAGTAAAGAAAAAATTAATAAATAACTAAATATGTTTGTATATTTTAGATTCCTCAAATTAGCCACCCTTTCCTTTGTTGACAGCACTGGAAACCCTTGGCCTTCTCTCAATGAGCTTTATGATGTAGTCACCTGAAATGGTTTTTCCCAGCAACAAAGCTGCGCCCTAAGCTTAACTCTCTGTTTCTGAGTCCTCACTTGGGTCCTTCAACCTGCCTGCCACACAGCACTCGCCATGACATGGACAAAGAGGACCAGATTGGTTATAATGTAAGTACAGTAACACAGAGTTATAAAGATACTTGAAAAACAGGTCATTTTTAAACTTTACATATAACCCCTTTGTAAACCCTGTTCACCGAAGTCTATTTACCAACATAGATAAAGATATCACACACAAAAAACACAAGGAAACGTTGAAAATCATTTTTTGGCACAACACCAACCTCTATAATGTATGCAAAGGTCTGATGCCCCGCCCCTCAAGCGTTCTCAGCATCTCTGGGAACTCCTTCAAGACTGTTGGAAAACCATTAGTGATGGGAATTCCGGCTCTTTCGGCTCCCGGCTCTTCAGGTTGTTTTGTTGCTTTAATTAATTAATTTTCAACAACAATATAAAATTATGCACAAAATGAATTACTAATGTTAAAAAAACATGCTTTTTATTTATATGCTTTTATTTATTCACTCCACATAAAATGTAAAAAATAAATTATAAAATACAAAAAACAACTATTTACAATTCAACTTTTAACTAGTAAAATTTTCAGTTTTTTCATTTTAAACAAATTTAAAGTGAAACAACACAAAACACTGCAAACCACAACACGATAAAATATAAATTAAAATATGCAAAACAAAAAGAAGATGCACATTCTCTGTCATATGGGCCTGGGATGATTTTTTGGAAGAGTGTGGAATTACTACCACCCCTCTGCTCAGCGCAAACACAAGTTAGAGAGAGAGGGTGAGAGAAAGAAAACAAACAAAACACTTCCTTTGTTCACTTCAAAGAGCCGGCTCCGACCGACACATCATTAAAAACCATTTCAGGTGACGACCTCATGAAGCTCAGAGAGAGGATGCCAAGAGTGTGCAAAGCAGTAATCAAAGCAAAGGCTTATTTTTCACATTTTTTGTTTACTACATATTTTCCATATGTGTTCATTCATAGTTTTGGTGCCTTCAGTAAGAATCTACAATGTAAATAGTCATGAAAATAAAGAAAAACTATTAAAAGAGAAGGTGTCCAAAGTTTTGACTGGTAGTGTATTTACAGGTTCTGAGGCTGTTTACCTGCACTGCAGTCTTCTTGAACTTTTAATGAAAAAGCATGTTGCAAGTTGTGTGACTGACAGGTGGTTTGGTGTTTTTTCTCTGCCTTTGTTAAATTGTAGGTGCATTGTGTCTGTTTAGAATGCACTGTTTGTGTCTTCTTGACCCCACAGTAAACTACAGCAAGTCATGGGCCCAAGGCAAATCAAGCGTCTTGATTATCTCTCCAATAAGCATCGTATCTTCACAAATGGTGTCTTTCATTTCCCTAATGGACTCTCTAAAGAGCTTAAGTGGATAGAGCTTGTGGTGAGTGTAGCCTAAAGCACAGAAAGGCAGCTACTGTGAGAAGAAAGCTCTGTGGTAAAGATGCTGGATCTGAAATGCAGTTAATGGCTTGGAAGGCAAGCTCATTTAGTTGCATCTGCAGCGTCCATGCTTTATGATGATTACACCATCATTCCTGCCTTTACTGCAGGCCTCTAAGCTATACACAGCAGCCCGTGTGAGAGAAGACGTCCACATTGGTTCAGAAACATTCAATTATAACTGTGAGAATTCCATTTAACTAGTCATTTGTTCTGTGATGGCTCAGAATAATATTTTACCTCCTAGATTACCTCCTTTTTGAAGTCATTGAAACTGTGTTGATTTTTTTATTTGAATAAAGATTATTTACTAATATGATACACTGTATGCATATTTTAAAATACAAATTAATCACCACTGGTATAATGGTTTGTCTTTGTGTGCTTTATGGTTGCAGAGCACAAATCACTACACTAGTTTTATCCCTGAGTAAGCAAAACAACAAAAAGCAAATCAATGGATCGTGAAAATATAGCAGCTATCAGACTGAAAACTTCTGTTGAAATAAATCATTTCAAATAATCATAATTCATCAGCAAACATTAAAACTAACCTTTGTTTGGCCTGTTGAAAAAAAGCAAACAGTCATATTGCAGCCACAGAAATTCTTTTGTCCATGAAATCAGAAAGCTGCACTTTCTTTTTGCCTTATAGTCTGATTTGTCATAACTTTTCCGTTTTGTGGTAAGCTTTTCTTTGGCTGTCACTTCTTCACCCTGACCTGTCTTATTTGGCTCAGCAGAACTGAAATATAAATCCTGCTGCTTTTACACACGCACTCACATAAGCTCAGCGATTCTCTGCGCGATCAACCTCTCACTGTCACGGTCCTGAGTCTGTGGACTCAGTGTTTTTCTGTTTGTATTAGTTATCTTTGTTTTCATGATGTGTTTTGATTCTCTTGGGTTTGATTTATGTCACTGTATCCCCTAGTTTAGTCCTCGTCTGTTCAGTTTCCTGTTTTACTTTGAAAGTCTGTGTACTATGTCAATGTGTTGAATTTTGCCTCCCCTTGTCATGTCTGATGAGTCCCAGCTGTGCTCTCCTCCTGTTTCACATTCCCTAATCACCTCAGTATGTATTTAAGCCCTGTGTTTTTCCCTGCCAGTTGTTGCGTCCTCCACGTTTGTTGTGTGTGTATCCATGGTTGTCTACCTTCAGCATCTCCTGTCTAGTTAGTTTAAGTTGTTGTTTATGTATCGTCCAAGGGTGACTCTCCAGCAAATAAAGCCGTTGTTTAAGTTAATGTTTTGTCTCCGAGTCCTGCACGTGGGTCCAGCCACTGACAGCCACACAACTCATCGTGACACTCACATGTTTAAGCTGCGGGAGATTTCATTTGTCATGTTTGCATAGTAAGCTGACGATTGATAAGACGATGTCAGAGGAATTGGTGCACAAATTATCGTCACTCACCAATCAGTGCTGTCACTCTCTATACACAGTTC
>NW_005187809.1:342481-343786 GCF_000239375.1 Pundamilia nyererei | reverse complement strand
CTCTTTATCCTGGGTTTTGGTTAGAAAGTGGTGCCTCAGTGTGTCTGTGCTGAGTGTAAAGAGGGTCGTCCTGTTAGAGAAACACTGACTGTTGAACAGTTCAGTCTGTACATGTCTGTCTCTTTCACTCACAAAAGGTTTTCAATTCTTTTTTTTATTTAGTTTATTGCACCTTTTTTCCAATTTATGTAGTTACTATGGACTTAATGCATACATATTATTACAATTTGGGATGTAATGGTTGTATTGATGTATAGCAACTTGAAAACTAACTTACCTTAAATATTTTTATTTGCAATCTCGAGATTTGCCGCAGCTTGAATTACTTTCTACTGAGTTGTAGCAGCGCATTTTCATGTGGTGTTCTCTGTGTGTTTGAACCAAGTTATGTAATATTTGCATAATTTGAGTTATTATATATTATGTCATGGACATGTATAAGCATGCATGCATGTGTAGGTTTATCGTATTAGATATTGTTTGAGTTTATATTAGTTGAACCACTGCTGGTGTGACATATATTTAGTCTAATGGCAACACATGTTACTACAGACTGCTGGCAACACTGAGCATTGAGGTGACAATAAACTAGCTGACTGTGACAGCCTCTTGTCCTCCTTCCTGTATTCTGACCGATACACCATCTTGTTAGCAGCTGAACCTAAAAGAACCAGCCCTCGCCTACTACTTACATATGGTGTCCAATGTGTGCCAAAATTGGGCCGGGCTGGAAACACCTAAACATTTATTAAAAGTGCTATAATTTTTTTACTTTTTCACTTTAGAAACAGAAATTTTTGCACAGGTGATCTTTATATGTTCATTACTGAATTTCTGGATTAAAATCTGAACTGAAGCATATTTTTAAAAGGTTTTTATGCTGGAAAAAATAAATAAATTAGGTGAGGAAAAAATCTATTTAATGTTTCTGTGTTCCAGCCTCGGTAACTTTGACACAGTAACATCAGCTGCAATTTTTACATCTCTGATGAAATCTCACAATTTTATTTATACAGCGCCAAATCACACAAACAGTCGCCTCAAGGTGCTTTATATTGTAAGGTCGACCCTACAATAACACATACAGAGAAAAACCCAACAATCAATGACCCCCTATGAACAAGCAATAAAAAGTGTGATTAATGCAGAGAGGTCTATTAACACCTAGTGAGTGAGAAAGGCTGAAGGCTCTCCCTCCCATTCTACTTTAAATACTCTAGGAACAACAAGTAGGCCTGCAGAGCGAGAGCGAAGTGCTCTAATAGGGTGATATGGTACTACAAGGTCATTAAGATAAGATGGGGC
>NW_005187809.1:337730-341068 GCF_000239375.1 Pundamilia nyererei | reverse complement strand
CTACAGAGAAACAGGCTGAAGGTCTCATCAAAGATCTGGAACAGGAAATCTCTGAGCTGATGGAGAGAAGCTCTGAGGTGGAGCAGCTCTCACGCTCTGAAGACCACCTCCACCTCCTCCAAAGCTTCTCCTCTCTGAAAGCTGCTCTATGCACCAAGGACTGGACAGAGGTCAGAGTCCGTCCACCATCATATGAGGGGACTGTGGGGAGAGCTTTGGTGACATTTCTGAATCAAGTAAACTCGATATTCAGGAAAGGGAAGAGGTAGAAGCTGCTTTAGGTGGAGAAACAAAAATGTTTATATAACTAGTGCTGGTCCTGCAGTTTGTCTGTGCTTGTGCTCCCTCGATGGCTGGTTTCCTTGTATGATACCTTGTATGTGTTCAGGTCCTTTTCCTTGAAGGGCACACAGAGGGATCTAAGAAAACTAATACACCACTTACATTGGGGATTATGATTTTGTTCATTGTATATATAATAAATTGTACAGATCAAGTCAAACACAATACATTCATCCATCCATTAGTTTTCCTCCACTTATCCAAGCCCAGGTTGCTCCCTGTCAGATGAGGTCGGTAAAGGAGCTGGTCAATTCCACGAAATTTGGGAAGAACCTGCGGTAATAACAAGCCAGCCCCAACAACCACCTCAGTTCTTGTTTGGTCTTGGGACATGGGCAGGACACGATGGCTGCCGTCGTATCTATCTAAGGGCGCATTTGGCCCACCTCCCAAGTGGTATCCCAGATACTGAACCTCCCTTCGACCAGTTGCACACTTCTAGCGGTTGGCTGTGAGTCCCACCTGGGACTCATTGACCCCAGCCACTCGTATTGCTCTGTACAGGTGTCACTGTGGACGATTACATGATCACACACAAAGCGTGCAGACACAGCACACGGTCTATGAAGAGCTGGAAAGTGGAAAAGGGCTGGAGAGAGCTCTGAACAAGCCGAAGGGAAGTGTGATGAATTGGAAAAAGCCGTACGGAGTGGAGAAGCCTGTTTTTTCCTTAGACTCTGCAGACAAGGACATCTGCCAGTAGCCCTTGGTTAAATCCAGTGTCATGAAAAAGCGAGCAGTGCCTAATCGGTCCAGGAGCTTGTCGACTCGGGGCACTGGATAAGCATCAAACTATAAGACCTCATTCACCTTGTGGTAGTCAGCACAGAACCATATACACCCATCTTTCTGCACCAGAATTATTGGGCTACAGCACACGGTTAGTGTCATTCAGGTAACCGATAGGGCCGTGAACGCACCGTCATGCATGGGCATGTTTCAAAATGGTGCTCTATGAGCGTGGTATGACCGCCGGGCGGGTCACGGCCCATTAGCCCCACTATGGGGTTATAGCCACCCGGAAAAGCATTTCACTGCGGCTGGTAGCACCAACAACAAGTGTGTACTTCTTCTGTGCGAGTGTCACATCGCATTAGATGCAGACTGTCTCTAATCAAGGCAAAATGCAGATGGGTCAGCGCTGTATTCGGGCGCACCATGTAACCACTAATTTTCATCACTTGGGTAAAGGCACGATTGCTCTATTGGGAAATCTTACGTGGAGTGAGTTACTGGAGCCAGAGGGGTCTCCCAAGAAGGCCCTGCAATCTCCTCCTCCACAGAGTCGGCGTCGTACGACCTCGCGTCACCGCTGAGTGTAGCAGAGGTGCGACATGCTCCTATAGGTCATGAACGCATCCCCACATGCTGCCAAACAGGTCATTAAACCCCCGCCAATCTGTCTCCAGAATTAATGGATGCATTAGGCCGGCGCTAACCGCATCCTTTCCTCTGTGCATTTGGCCCTTGTATATCATTTCTAGCAGCACTAAGGGATTTTTGTATATGTCCCCATGCATGCACCTAACCAATCAGACTCCAACAATGGTTTTGGTGGGTCAGGGTCTGCAGGCAGCCCAAGTCCACTATAGCCTGGTGTGTACTCCCTTGGCACCTTACTGGAACATTGTATATCTCTCCTGGACCAGGGGAAAGTGTTGGGAGATTGGCAACAAAGAACATCTGTCCAGCCTCCATCAGTGGACACTCCCAGTCAAAATGCACCAGTCGCCCACACGTTCAACACTCCTGCCCCGGCATCTGTGCAACCCCTGGTGGGTCGGGTGGAGCATCCATAGCTGCTGGAATCCTGGGAGAGAGAGGAGAAAGAAATGGGTTAAGGGAGCACCGTGGACGCCCATAAGCAGCTGAAGAGGCCAGGAGGGAGCTGAGAAGCTTCCTCTTCAGGGCTGGAACTGGCTATCCAAACTGGCTGAAGGTGCTGGGCCCTCCGGTCACACTGCCAGATGGTCCTTGGTCAGTGTGACTGCCACCTCCCGGTTTGCTGGCTGGAGACAGCTTACCCATTATGCCACCCCATCCCAAAGCCGCTCCACAAACTGCTCCATCAGTATTGAATCCAGCAAACCCAGCTGCAACTGTCTCACCTCTGCAACCACGAAGCCACGGAGCAAAAGTGAAGGGTCGGTCCCCTTTGGTGCCAGTTTAACACTCGTCCTGGTTACAGAGACCCAGCACACACAGACGGGCATGATGTTGTGTTTACGTGTCTTTACTAACACAGTGAATTTGTCTACATAGTTTGAACACTCAGCTGTGTTCGCCCGCCTCCCCTGGCAGTGCCCCTGAACCTACTGCACCACGCCTGCAGCTGAGCCAAAGACCAAACCCCACCACCTGTAAGACAGGGGAGAGATGTGAAGCCAGGATGACCAGAACATCTGAGAATTTTACTATGTAATGCAAGATGTCTAATAGTAAATGTGCAAAATGTTTTAACGCTGCTTTGATGTTAAAGAAATTAACAACACGTGCACTAAAGGGGCAATAATGAGACAGCTAATGTTAATGTTAATAATTTATAATGTCTCCAGTTTAACGTACCAGTATACATGCATACTCGTGTATAATCAGGGTCCACTGTGGTAGGACTATCCGGGCCTGCCACAACCACCAGCTGACCAAATCATCTTATTCTTCACTAATGACATATCATTGCTGGATGTCATCAAGATTGATTATATTTCATCCTTTAGAGTCTAGTTTTTTGACACCAACAAATCTCCATAAAATAGATAAATATCCTGGGTGCCAGACAAGCAATTAAGAGGGTGAATGAATTTAACTTTTTGTTTATTTTCTTGAGCATAATGTTGTAAATCAGCATGGGATGTGTCGGCTTCCTTATCAGGAATTGCATATGTTAGACCATGTTGGTCTTCCATGGTCTCTTGTGTTCTGGGGGCCTCTGGATGTCTGGAGTTTTGATCTCCTCCATACCCGCTTCACACCCTGGAGGACGGGGCTGTGGCCCC
>NW_005187809.1:322482-329442 GCF_000239375.1 Pundamilia nyererei | reverse complement strand
CTGGGTCTTTTCACGTGTGTCATGAATAAATCTTCTTTTTTTCAGTACTAGTTTTATTTTGTTGTATTTATCCGCGACACCTTAAAGGCCGGTCCGTGAAAATATTGTCGGGCATAAACCGGTCCGTGGCGCAAAAAAGGTTGGAGACCGCTGCTCTAGAGCCCTGCCGATGACAACATTAACCCTCGACTTGGGTTGTCTTAAAGAGACACTATACCACTGTGACTGTTACAAGCTCCAGTCCCAGCTTTGTTGGTAGAAATAAGGGAAATGCCACTAGAAAGACCTGATGTTGGAGCTGCTGGCTCTGGTGTATAAGACTGAAAACGATGGAGGATCCTGGATGGGGGCATTTCTGTGGATCATGGTAAGGTAGAAGGGAACAAGACTGCACACATAATAGCCAAAGAAACACTAAAGTGAGAACCTGACAAGGGACTGCTTCAACTGTGCTATACAAATAAACAATAAGCATAATATGCACATATGCATAATACTTTACTTGGACCATCTGTGTTTGCAAAGTACCAGAATTTATGTGAGGATTTGTAATTCTTCAAAGCACCTGAGGGGGCAGCAAAACACATTTCATTCGAATAACCTACATGAAGCCAATAGAAGAAAATCTACAGGAAGAGGCGGAACAACAAAGATTCAACATCACATTCCTGAAACGAAAGTAAAAGTTAGTGAGAAACAGCAGAGCTGCAGTCTGGAGAACATCAACGAACTCAAATACAGGTGAGTGCAGCTGATCAGAGTTACTGTGTTCAACAGATTAGTTCAAATTAAAAGTGCAAAATTGAAAAAGTCTGCTTTTCTTTGTAAAAACAGGAGTTGAAGAGACTCACAGACGACAGCCTCGCTGTCTTACTTTAAAAATTAGCTGTAGCTGTCTAAGAAAGTGACACCACTAAACTTTATTGTTACAACAAGTATTTTTTTAAATAAAGAAATTAATTAAGAAATAAAAAATGGCATTGGTGGTGGTTAAAACTGAGAATCATGACCTGAGATAATCATGTTGTGCTACATTCACAAGTGTTAAAATATGAAGGTTAGAAGATGAGCTTGGTATCAGATGTAGGCATGAAAGAGACTTTTGATGTGCTCTCGCATATTACACCTGTCCCACATCCTAACACTTCCTGCTGTTTGCATGTCCAAGTCATCAGAGGCAAACATGCAGAGTTTTTAGTTTTATTCCCACTTAAAGCTGGTTACCGATACTGAGTTTAATGAACACCGGCAGCTTCCCAAAGTGAGAGCTCTACAGGCCTGCAGCCAGGAGTAAACCACAGCGCTGCTGGTGTCAGAGGGAATGTTACAAGCTAAGCAAGTCCCTAAAGACAGAGTGAATGAATACTGTGAAGATAATTAGCAGGTGATTCAGCAGAGTGTGATTTGCAATTTGGCACCATCTGTAAAAACTAAAAATCCTTACGTATTAAATAGCAGAAATTAGGCTTTTTTTTGTTAGTCATTTTTGCAAAACAAAACAATTCAAACGCGGACAGCCACACTGTACACAACAGTAGACTGGTGCGTAATGCATCTGTGCATAAACAAGAAAATAAAGAAAATAGAGATTTAACTGGAAACTGTTCTTGAAGCACACTGGGAGGTGGAAGTTTGTGGGAAATGTGGTTTTATCACAGTGGATTTTTGGAAGTAAGACAGGATTCATGTTAATGTTTCTCAAACCTGAAATGTGTTTCGGTCTTCTTTGACATGATGAAACTTGCAGTTTTGTAACCTGTGCTTTTGGCAGAGACATTGTTTTTTCCACATGCTGTCGGACGAGTGAGGGAATCGTACTTTGTGTTTACATCTTTTCACGGAATCAGTTTTCCTGCTTTTTTGCAGTTTTGGCTGTTTGTAAATGGTTTTGTGAGCTTTTAGCTGAGGTCTGGTGGCCAGGCTTTACAATACAATACAACTTTATTTATATAGCACATTTAAAAACCAACGGTATACCAAAGTGCTTCACAATAAAACAGCAGATTAAAACATTAAAATTTAAGACCATTAACAAAGTACTGAATATGCTAACAGGTCAATGGCACTGATTACACAAGAATAAAAGTAAATATCAAATCAAACTTGCTAAAAACACACAGGTTTTAAGTAGACAAAGATATATAGAAAGATTGGAATTGAGTACAAAATACAGGCGTTAACTAACTGGGAAAGCAAAGTTAAATAAATGAGTTTTTAAATGTGATTTAAATAACTGGATGGAGTCAGACATGCAAATAGCAATGGGAAAGTTGTTCCACAGGTTAGGTGCAACCAGGGCAAACGCACGGTCACCTCTGGTCTTAAGCCGAGATCTACGCTGAACCAAGAGTAATTGGTCAGATGATCTGAGGGCTCTCCCAGGGGTGTATGGTCTAAGAAGTACGACAAGATAGCTAGGTGCTGTATCGTCTATAATTTTGAAGGTAAGCAGCAATATTTTAAATTCGATGCGGTATTTGATGAGGAGCCAGTGCAAATCAGCAAGGACAGGGGTGATAGAGGCAAACCTTCTGGTTCCAGTCAAGAGGCGTGCTGCGGCATTTTGGACAAGCTGTAATCTATGAAGAAGAGCAGCATGGAGACCAAAGTAAAGGGAATTACAGTAATCTAATCTAGAGGTCACAAAGGCATGAATAAGCTTTTCAAGATCCTTATGTGGTACGTAATGCTTGGCCGTCGAAATAAGACGCAGTTGGTAGAAGCTAGATTTGACTACAGAGGTCACTTGTTTGTCAGATTTGAAGGAGCTGTCCAGCAGCACACCTAGGTTACTAACAGTGTCAGAGAGAAAAGTGGTGAGGGATCCAAAGGTATCAACTAGCTGGCCCCGGGGGAAATAACTGTCAAACACCACAATTTCGGTTTTCTTTTCATTTAAGATTAGAGAGTTGCCCAAAAGCCATTCTTTGGCTTCTCTCATGCACTCTAGGAAGCAGTGCAGTGACAGAGAAACATCATCAGTTAGCTGAAAGTAAATTTGTATATCATCAGCATAGCAATGAAATGACATGTTGTATTTTTCAAAGATTAAGTTTAGAGGTAGCATATAGAGAGAGAATAACATTGGGCCCAACACAGAGCCTTGAGGTACGCCACAGCAGAAGGATGCAACAGAGGAAGAATAGGTACCCAGAGTGACAGAGGAGGACCTGCTCGAAAGATATGATTTAAACCAGTTAAGGGCGTCACCTCTAATGCCAACTGTATGTTCTAACCTCGTTAGTAGAATATTATGGTCCACCATACTAAAGGCTGAGGACAAGTCCAGTAAGCCTAAGACTGCAGAACGACCTGAATCGGCAATTAGGAGAAGATCATTAAGGACTATCAGCAGAGCTGTTTCAGTGCTATGACGTGGTTTAAAGCCAGACTGGAATTTATCATTGATGTTGTTTGCATCCAGTTGGGCCTGGAGTTGCGAGAGAACTATCTTCTCCAAGATTTTGGACAGGAACAGGAGTTTGGAGATCGGCCTGTAGTTCACAAAGTCATTATGATCGAGGTTCTTTCTTTGAGAACAGGCTGCACTACAGCGTGTTTAAAGGCTGATGGAACATGGCAATCAGAATCAGAATCAGAAAGGGGTTTATTGCCAAATGTTGAGCAGGTTTACAACATTAGGAAATTGCTGCGGTGCTTCAGTGCAAATATAGTGTCATAAATAGCACTTAAATAGACATGAAAAAATAAAAGTAGGGATAAGAATTAAAAGTGCTACGTAGAAAGATATATACATGAGTGCAGGTGGTGATCAGTGCCAAACTGGAATGATGCAGTGACACAGCGTAGGGTCATGTGTTAGTGGCGGGGACAGTCATGTGGTTATTGTTCATGTGTCCAACAGCAGAGGGGAAGAAACTGTTCTTATGGCGAGAGGTTCTGGTGTGAATGGACCGGAGCCTCCTGCCTGAGGGGAGCAGGTCAAACAGACTGTGTCCAGGGTGAGAAGGGTCAGCTGAGATCCGAGCTGCACGCCCCAGTGTCCTGGAGGTGTACAGGTCCTGCAGAGATGGGAGTCTGCAGCCAATCACCTTCTCAGCAGAGCGCACAACACGCTGCAGTCTCTGTTTGTCCCTGATAGTGGCTCCAGCGTACCACACGGTGATGGAGGAGGTGAGGATGGACTCGATGATTGCAGTGTAGAACTGCATCATCGTCTGTGTTGGCAGGTTGAATTTCTTCAGCTGCCTCAGGAAGTACATCCTCTGCTGGGCTTTCTTGATGACGGAGGTGATGGTGGGCTCCCACTTCAGGTCCTGGGTGATGGTGGTACCCAGGAAGTGGAATGAGTCCACAGAGGTGATGGGGGTGTCAGTCAGGATGATGGGGGGGAGTGGGGCTGTGTGCTTCCTGAAGTCCACAATAATCTCCACTGTCTTCTGGGCATTCAGCACCAGGTTGTTGTGGCTGCACCAGGACACAATGAAGAAGCAATGAAGAATTTGTGAGAGTTAAAATACTGGGCCCAATTCCATCAAAACCATCCCTGATAATGCGTGATGGGAGAATATCATGTACAGAATTTGTATTTTTCAGTTGTTCAACTATTTGCTTAAGGGCGGGGAGTGACACCGGCTCAAACTGATGAAAAGTTGATAAACATCCAGGGGTGAAAGCAGGGCTCACAACTAAAGGGTGTGAAGACTTGAGAGATAAAAGTTTATCTGTGAAGTAATAACAAAATTGTTCGCAGAGAGCTGGAGAGGACACAGTCTGCATTTCATGACAGGGATTGACCACTGGATTAAAGATTTTAAACAGCGTTCGAGGATTATAGCCATTAGTCTCAATAATTTCAGAAAAGAAAGCCGCTTGAGCCATTTTAACAGCATTTTGAAACTTCAGGCGGCTGGTACCTAAGATATCAAAGGATACCTGGAGCTTAGTCCAAGGGGCTTAGCCGGGCTCCACCCAAAGACGCTACGTGGGTCTATCTTCCTGTGTACCCACCCACAGGAGGGGCCATAAGGGTTTGGTGCTCTGTGGATCAGGCAGCAGCCAGAGGTGGAAGTCTTGGTGCTTCAATCCCTGGCTTCAAAAACTGTTTGTAGCCCTTGGAGTGACCCTTTCTGGTGGGGTAGGAGCCAGAGCTGGTGCATAAGGTCAAGAAATGCCAAATAGATATAGCATGGCTCGCCTGAATGCATAGCTCAGACTGTACATTGGGGTTATTCCCAGTGAACGAGAGGGTTGCTTCCCTTTGCCTGCCTGACTGTTGTTTGTGCCCATGCACCAAATAACAGTTCAGAGTACCCAGACTTCTTGGAATCACTGGCTGGGAGCTGGAGAGTGCTCCACCCAGGGACTGTTCTGCTGGGGGTCTTCAGTGCTCACGTTGGACCTGAGTGGTGTTTTGTGATTGGACTTTTGTTGGCGAGTGTCGTGGCAGTTGTCCCAGAACACAGGAGATGAAGGAAGCCGTCACCTTAAAGGAGTCTTATGAGGCTTGGTCAGCCTGTGGGATTCCAGAAGCACCTGACAGGTACCAGCAGAACCAGCAACGTGCAACAGTAGTAGTGGCTTATACAAAAACTCAGGTGTGGGAGGTGCTCAGGGAGACCGCGGAACAAGACTTTAGGTTGGCCTTAAAGTTATTTAAGAGACACACTATTTACAGTGGTGACAGGACGCTGCTGACCTCAACCAAAGACATGGCCAAGCAGTGGAAGAAACACTTTGAGGACCTCCTCAATCCCACATTCACATCTGCTATGCAAACAGTCTGGGCATACGGTCTGTGACTCGCCTATCACTGAGGGTGAGGTCACCAATGTAGTTAAACCACTGCTCAGTGGCAGGGCCTCTGGAATGAATGAAATGGGCGCTGAATTCCTGAAAGCTGTGAAGGTTGAAGGGCTGTCCTGGCTGACATGTCTCTGCAACATTGCATGGAGGTCTGGTTCTGTTGGCTTATTGGTAGATTGTGACCAAGTATCTCAGGGTCTTGTGCTCGAGTAAGGGGAACATGAGTTTGACAGATGGATTGGAGCGGCGTCTGCAGTGATGCAGATGCTGTACAGATCTTAGTGATAGAAAAAGAGCTGAGCATCAAAGCAAAGCTTTCAATTTAGTGGTCTATCTACTTTCCTACCCTCACCTACATTTTACACAGCTTCCCAACGACGTTTGGACTTGAGGCTGAAATAATCCATCAGTCACACGATGAATAATCAGAGAGTAGAAGCTAAGCCTATGTTTGAAGCCACTGAGGTGTTCGATGGCGGGGTGACGTGGTTCCACTGAATGAAACTTGAGATGGTCCAATAACTCCGTACCTATCCAGTCTGTTTAATACCTGTATCGCTTTCCATCGGTTGCGTTTGCTGCTCATCAGTTCTCTCAGTATCCAGCATCATTTAATATAAATCACAACAGTACAGCAGTCACAAACCATTTCCTCCTTCCAATCAATGACACCGGACGCTAATTACATGTCTACCTTAAAAAGATACCATACTGTAAAACAAACAGTGACCCCTAGTGGCTCACAGAAGGTAACAACACAGAAAACGGCTCCTACAAAAAAACTTATAGAGAAATAAATTTGTTGAAACCACACAAGATGAACGTTGTCACTTCCTCTTTCTTTCCATTCTTTATCTTTGATTTCTAGTGTTAGAGGCTGAATGTTAATTGTATTTTCTCTTTGATATTTCTAAACCATTTACAGATATGTTTAATTAAAGTGTACATTTTTATACTTCTGTTCTCAGGGTGCAGACATGTCTGCTGCCACCAATCTGCAGTATGAAGATCGCTTTCTGTGCTCCATCTGTCTGGATGTGTTCACTGATCCGGTCACCACATCATGTGGACACAACTTCTGCAAAAAGTGCATCACTCAATATTGGGATGTTCATGAGAGGTGTCAGTGTCCCCTGTGTAAGGAGACTTTCAAGAGTAGACCTCAGCTGAAGATCAACACCTTCATCTCTGAGA
>NW_005187809.1:311724-321256 GCF_000239375.1 Pundamilia nyererei | reverse complement strand
AGAAGGTGGGGGTGTTTGTGGACTATGAGGAGGGTCTGGTCTCCTTCTATGACGTAGATGCTGCAGCTCTGATCTACTCGTTCACTGGCTGCTCCTTCACAGAGAAGCTCCACCTGTACTTGAATCCGTGTAATAATGATGATGATGGTAAAAACGCTGCACCTCTGCTGATCACTGCTGTCGATCTCATTCTGTGTGAAGACCGTCTGGATTAAGAACATTCACTGATAACACTCGATGAGTTTGGTGTTCGTGTCACACAGTGGAAAATTGTTTTTATATTTTGTTTTGGATCAGGCTGTTTATTGGTACATAGTGTTGATTTTATTTGCATGGTTTTATCCTCATATTTATATTGTGTATTTTAGTGTTGTTGCACAATATTCTTTTAATCCACTGTGGACTAAGCAGACCTGTAGGCACCTGTGAGGCGGGGTGTTCCCCGAGCCGGCCTATCAGCCGCCAAACTGACCTGCTAAAGGGGATAGTGAGAGAGCGACGCACGAAAGGTGAGCAGGAGAAAAAAGAAACATGTTCAAGCCAGCATATGTGTCGAAGGACCTGCTGCTTGGGTGCCACGAGTCGTTCGGCAACGGACCGGCCAGCGGAACACGGCGATCCAGTCCCAACGGCAGGAACAGTGACAGTGGGTGGCGATGCCCGCAATCCACAGCAGGGCAGGGGTGTCCCTCTGCCTGCATCTGGCGGTGCTACGAGGGAGGCCGTGTTCAGGTGTGGAGTGGGGCGGGACTGTGCGGTGACGCGCTGTCAGGAGAAGACAGGTCTGCAACAGGAGCCTCCTCCTTGTTCTTTTGGCCGGTGTGGCTTCCATCCCGGAAGTTCCTCTCCTGTTTCAGATAAGGACCATTTGCCCGCGTGTGGCTGGACTGTGGGGGGGATTTTAGCATATGGGAAACATTTGTGTAGCTTTTGTTTTGATAGTATATAGTTATTTCTGCGTGTTGGAAACTCTTTATTGTATAGGGGGATTTTAAACTGTATTTGTGATTCTGGTTGTGTCTGCGTTCCCATGGAAATAAAGGGTGTGTTTAAGGCCCTGAGCGCCGACCCACTCACTCCCCTTCTTCTTGTATGTGAACGGACTTTGAGGTTAACATATATATCCAGCAGTTTCAGCGGCTACATTCATATCATTGATCTCACACGTACAGTACATTGTTTAAAAATGGAAATAATCTGTAAAATTCTGTAAAAATAAAACAAAACAAACAAATAATCTGACAGAAAAATATCGTACAGCAGTGGAACTTTAACAGTTTGTAATTTTGGTAATTAAAATGTCCATCCATTCGCTTATCCTTTTCAGGGCTGCGGGGGGCGCTGGAGCCTATCCCAGCTGTCGTAGGGCGAGAGGCAGGGTACACCTTGGACAGGTCGCCAGTCTGTCGCAGGGCCAACACACAGGGACAGACAACCAGTCACACTCACATTCACACCTAGTGGCAATTTGGATTATCCAATTAACCTATCCCCACAAGCTGCATGTCTTTGGACGGTGGGAGGAAGCCGGAGTACCCGGAGAGAACCCACGCAAACACGGGGAGAACATGCAAACAGAAAGACCCCGGCCTGATGGTGGAATTGAACTCAGGACCTTCTTGCTGTGAGGCAACAGTGCTAACCACCGTGCCACCGTGCTGCCACCGTGGGAAATGTGTTTAAATAAAAACTTTTGTATATTTTATAGTCTGTTTAAAACATTAATCGATCTACTGTTTTAAAAACATCTGAAGAGACAGATGAGAGACCCCACCCGCACCTACGGTCACGAGCTGTGGGATCGGTCACTGCCCACAGCTCGTGACCGTAGGTGAGGGTAGGGACGTAGATCGACCTCCAAATCGAGAGCTTCGCTTTTACACTCAGCTCTCTTCACCACGACGGACCGGTGCAGCGTCCGCTTTGCTGCAGCAGCAGCACCAGTCCGTCTGTCGATCTCCCGCCCCCCTCTCCCATCACTCGTGAACAAGACCGAGATATTTAAACTCCTCCACTTGGACCAGGAACTCGTCCCCACCCGGAGTGGGCACTCCACCCTTTCCCAGCTGACGGCATCCTTAAAATGTTTATGGTGCAAACTCAGCTTTTGGAATATCCAAGAAGAAAGCATGTGTACTAAACCAACTACTGAGTGCAAGAAGAGCCAAAAGCTCACTGACATCACCTTAGTCGTAGCTTTGCTAGCAAGCACACGGTCTTGTCATCATGAGAGGAAGACTCAGTTTAATATGTAGCTGGTGACGCGACGTGGCTGCTCAGCGTCAGTGTCTGCAGACAGAGTGATCTAATGGTACAAAGCTTGGGTTTGGTTTACTCACCCTGCAGATGCAATGTGTGGTGCTGTTTCTCCAGAGTTTTGCTTGTTGTTGGTTATTTAAAGTCTCCATCTTCTCTGGATTTGGAGTTTCCTCCTCTTCCTCAGCCCTAGCTACATGTGCAAGTAACTTTACTGACGTCTGCAGCACGAACACATTATGGAGAAAGAGAGGGAACAAGGATGTGTGCAGGCCGTAAATGGTATAAAAGCTGCTTCAAGCTTTAAATAAATTCCACTAAAGATCCAAACCTGCTGTGGGACGGACACAGATACGCTGTGAAGGAGCCGTAACTCAAACGGCTGCTCGGCCTCCACAGAGGAAGAAGGCGAGGACGCGAGTTTTTCTCTTTAATATGGATTTACTGAGATTGTTTACATCAGTGGATACAGGAAACACACAGCGACGTACAGACACACCACAGGCTACAGTGTACCAGTTAAAAAGGAGACGAGCTCCTTAGAGCCAATCACAGATGTCACGCCTCTCCTTTCAAAGTTCGTCTTCAGTGCATCAGTTAAAGTCAAACTTCTCCAACCATAAACCAGCAGTGGACAGAGGAGGTGTCGGTCAGAGTCCCAGTTATGAGCAAGAGGAGGACGTGGAGCCAGTTTATCACCAGCTCCCAGTAAAAGAGATCCAACACACACACACACACACACACACACACACACACCTCGTCTAACGTGGGAATGTACAGAGTTACAGATGATTAAAGTTTAGACCGACAGCATCAGCTCCTCACACGGCAAAATCTAAATACAGTTTAATAAAATCAAATAAAGCACAAAAAGTCTAAAATCAAAAATAAACACTGACCTGTTTGTTCTTCAGTCCCATTAAACCTTTGAAATAAACGTGTCGTTAAGAAGGCGATGAGAAAGTGAACGATCAGTGTGTGTGTGTGTGTGTGTGTGTCAGTGTGTGTGTGTGTGTGTGTCTGTCAGTGTGTGTGTCTGCGTGTGTGTGTGTTGGAGCACTTCAGTCAGAGTGTGTTTGTGGGGTTTCTGTGTTATTGTGACAGTTTAAACTACGTTTGTCTCTAATAAAAAAATCTCCCCGGTGTTCCCAAAGTAACTGTAGTAGAAGCCCCGCCCACCAGGGGCTTAAAGGGGGCGGGCCATTTTGAACTGAATCAAAGCTGCTCTAGCAGCACTTCAGTGTTTAGACTGAGCAGACGGCTGATCCAGGATCAGACTGAAGCCCTCTGAGGAAACGGCCGCCTGTCGTCCACACAAATACGACCCCACAGGCGTGACTGCTGTGACGAGCTAACGAGGGCCACGCTGAACACGTACAGCAGGTCAGCTTCATGATCTACAGTGAAACCTTTATGCCCGTTATGCCGCGCTGCAGGACGAGGAAGACTGGGTGGAAACAAGTTTTCAGACTCTTCAGTGGAGAGAAGAAGAGACAATAACTCGTGTTTGTTCTGATCGCTTTAAACTCGTGTGCGTCTGACTTCCTGTCACTGTGCAATCGTGCGTTTCAGTACAAATGTCAGTAACCTAAAAACATTTAAATTGAAGCAGCCTGTCTGTTCTGTGAACCAAAAACGTTAAACCGTGTTTTCACCTCCGTCTCAAACGCCGCCGAGGTTTCTCCCTTTAACCTGGAAACGTCACCTCGCCGTCCTGTGAATAAATATTAATAAAAGCCAGCAGAGTCCCTTTGATCCGGTCCGTGTCACTCCAAGTCCGGGTCCTTGCCGACATCACCGCCGCTGGATGAGCGGCTGCTGAGGTCGGCCACGCCCGACTCCAGGTCGCTGCAGGTGGAGAGGTCATCGGGGTCGTGACTCTTGAGCTGGGCATGTGGCCCTAAGGGCAGGGAGAGTGCGGGCTCCTTGGTTTGAGTCTTCTGATTGGCTGGTGCAGAGGAAAGTGTGTGACTGCTGTCCTGTGCGAGGCTGGCGATTGGCTCTCTGTATAAGGTGGGCGGGTCCGGCCCGCTGTGCCTCTGCGGCAGGCAGCTAGTCCTCCTCCGGGGAACCTCGATCTTCTCCCAGGTGATCGGCTTCCCCGTCAGCTCTGCGATCCTCTGCACAGAGACAAGAAGCTTACAATCAGCTGACAGGACTCGTAACTGGAAAAACTTTATTAACACTCAGAGAGTTACAGGTTAGAACGAGGCTGCAGCCCAGCTGCAGTTCCCCTCACGTCCACTAGAGGCTCCAGCAGTGACTCAGTCCCATAGACTCCTATGTTAAAACTTTACAGAAGAAACAAAGGTGTTTTTAACATGACGTAGCTGCTAGCTGTCTGACTTCACCTCAGCTAACCCTGAACTTGACCTCTGCACCGTGTTTGTGCTGTTGCAGCTTTTTAATGACATCACCTGACCAATAATGTGTCGGCTGTGAGGTTACTGGACTAACAGACTGTCCAATGAGATGTTACTGAGCGCTAACATCAGGTATGTGTGACACAGTCTATGGTGGCCAAATACAGTAACCTTTACGCAACCCAGCAGGGCGGCTAATGCTAACATGCTAATGTCCAATTCTGAGATGTAGAGCCAGTTTCCTTCTTTTATATACAGTCTTTGCTACCAACATAAGACATTTAAAAAAAATTAATCTAGAAACTTCTGCAGATTTTTTAAACTTGGTTTAATAGCTGCTGAATTATTTTTAATTTTGGGGGTAAAAAGTTTTAAAAAGTAGACGGTCGCAGTTTAAGCAGCGAAGCTGAAGTGAACGATCTGTGCTGGTGTCATAACAGGCGTGTCGTGTGTTGTATGCCTTGTCTGGAGCCCGGGTGGTGGTGGTGGGCGGTTCCTCCTGGCGGTACCTCCTGGTGATTGGTCAGCTCCTCTTCCAGCTGCTGGGACTCCTCCCTCACGGCAGACAGGAAGTCGGCAGGTGACTGGCGGGGAGGCGTCGATTTCTCAGCGTGGTTATAGAGACCCTTCCACATCCTGGAGGAGAATAAATGTGAAATATAATAGCAGAGAAACTCTCCACCTGTTTCAGGGACTCAGGCAAACACAACAAATGCACAAAACCAGCAGCTCAGTGCAGCTTCCTTTAACCCTTTAAAGCCGGAAGTGACGTCATTTTCGCGGAAAATGTAGTTTGTTTTTACCTTCGGGGCCTTATGAGCCTATACTGGTGTTTTTGAAAGTCATGTTTGACTTTTTGCTTTTCTGAATTGTTTCTGGGATGCTTAGGACTCAAGTTGCACTGCTGGAAACAGTTTATTTTGATGCATATGCTGGTTTTTTTTGCAAATTTGCATGATAATATTTATTTCCGTTTTTCCAGCAGTGTATAAAAATTGTTGTATCTCAAAAATAAAACTATGAAGACACTCAAAATACATTTCCTGTTGTTAGAAACTATTTTTGTATTTACAGTTTTTAGGGACAAACCTCTTAAATTTCTCTAACTAGAAATATATGTAAAAAACAACAACAACTACTTTCAATTTTTTTGTAGTTTATCTAGTTATTATTCACTTAATGCACAATATTTGGACTATAACGGTTATATTGATGTATAGCAACTTGAAATGCTCCCACAAGAAAGAAAGAATATTAACACATTATTGGCGCAAAGTAGAAGTAACACACAAGAAACATGGAGGATATTAAACAGTAAAATCAAAAAGGGCTCAAAAAATAAGAATTATCCAGATTATTTTAAAAAAGATAAAGATATCGTGCTTGATAAAACTAAAGACATTGCAAATGAATTTAATGATTTCTTTGTAAATGTTGGCTTTAATTTAGCAAAAGAAATTCAAGAAATAAAAACAGAGATGTCAGTTTACCAATTACAGGCCAATATCTCTGCTTCCACAGTTCTCAAAAATTTTAGAAAAGTTATTTGTTAATAGACTTGATAAATATATTGAGAAGCATAATCTCCTAAGTGATAACCAACATGGCTTTAGAGTGAAAAGGTCCACTTCGATGGCAGTGATGGAACTTGTTGAAGGGATATCTAATGCAATAGATAATAAGGAATATACTGTTGGTGTTTTTATAGACTTAAAAAAGGCGTTTGATACAATTGATCTGTATTAATGAATAAACTAGAGAGATATGGCATAAGAGGGATAGCATACAAGTGGATGAAAAGTTACCTGGATGACAGAAATCAATAATGTAAAATCTAAGCAGTTGAAGGTAACTTGTGGTGTTCCTCAGGGCTCTGTGCTGGGCCCCAAATTATTCATATTACATATAAATGACATATGTAATGTTTCCAAACTGTTAAAATGTGTATTGTTTGCTGATGACACCACTCTGTACTGATCAGGTAAAAACCCAGAACAGCTTCTGACTGCAGCGGAAAAAAAGAGTTAAATATATTAAAAACTGATTTGATGTAAATAAGTTATCGTTAAATATAAAGAAAACAAAAAGTATTATTTTGGCACTAGACAAATGAAAAATGTATCTAAAATCAGGGTGAATGGAATTGAAAGAGTGCACGAGAATACATTTCTTGGAGTGATGATTGATGATCAGCTGGAAGTCTCATACAAACCACTGATTTTCTCTACAAAACAAACATGACCTGAACAAGAAATTTGATTCGCCTTGTCTCGTAATCTTTATTCTGTATTCACTGAGATATTTGAATGCTGATCAATAAATCAAAACAAGTGTCCCTACAGCATGTAAGAATATAAGGATAATTCTGGCAGACTTGGTTCTATGGTAGGTCTTAAAGGGTGAACCTGCTGCTGCTTAAATAAATGAATTTAACAGGAATCGTCATGTTTCCAGCTACGCTATCAGGATCCACAGAATCACTGCTGGGAATCGCAGCCGGCTGGACTGGACCAGGACTACACTTCCTGTTTTGTGAGGGAGAACGCGGTTGTGTTGGCGTTTTTGCTGCAGTGACTCACTTGAAGCAGTAGGGGGAGGTGTTGGGTCTCAGCACGCCCTGACTCTGGCTCTGCTCGGCCTTGTACAGAGGGTTAGTGTACTCGCCTCGGTCCTTCCACAGCTGAGGCCACACCGAGTGAGTGCGCTCATGAAGCCTGCAGACACACATCGCACAGCCTTTACCTCCGTGACACAGATATGAATAAAACTGGATTATAAGCGGCGTGCTCGCCGTCGCCTGTGGACACGAGCTGTTGTAGCGATGAAAACATCTGTGGTCTGTGACGAGGAGTGGCAGGTGATGAACGACGGACGGTTCCTCATTAAAAACATTCAAGGTTTCTGCACTTCCTGTTTCTTACTTCCTTAAATAAAAACGAGCAGCGGGCAGATATCCACGCAGACGGGACTGCGACGACATCAGACCATGAACACATTCTGTGCAGTTTCAGAAACTCATCTCGTTTAAATAAAAGCTACGACGGCTGATTTCCTTTAACACAGGAGAGCGAGCTCCTCGAGGGCCGGCGTCCTGCAGCTCTCAGACGCGTCTTTCGTCCAACGCGGCTGATTTAAAGGTCTTGAGTTCTCCAGAGGCCCAGTAATGAACTAATCATGTGATGCAGGTGTGCTGACCCAGGCTGCGATCTAACACCTGCAGGACGCCGGCGCTCGAGGCCTGGAGTTCCCACAGGATCAGTCGCTGGTTTCTACTTTTTCCTCTTTGCATCCGTCACATAAACAGGACTGATTTCTTAAATCTATTCAGACCCTGAAAAGCCGACTCGCCTGCTCACAGTAAGAGCCCGTGAATCCGGGACGCTCGTGCTCACCTCATGTCCCGACGCTCCTTCTGGCTGTTTCCCAGGAAGGTCCCGTACTGACACGAGTACACGTGAGCGTGGATGGCGATGAGGAAGCGCTCGTTGAACTCAAAGGCACACGGGAACTGCTCTGACAGCTGCCACACGCACTCCAGGAACTGGTCGATGACGGGGGACACCTCTTTGGGATCTCTGTCCAGGTGAGCGTACCTGCGGGGCACAGAGCAATATTCATGTGTTCAATCAGGTAAAGAGCAAATATGAACGAGTAATTAAACTGCTGATGCTCTCGTTGAACGTCAGCTGTACAGGTAAGCTTGACATCACTAACAGAAACTAATGAAGCGTCATCACGTCTGAGTCTGTGCTCACGTCTCTACAATCATGAGATTGAAACATTAGAACTGAGGTTCTGCTGCTTTGAAGTGAAAGTCGTTTGGATTGTTTGGACCAACCCTCGCCTTCAGCGTCTCTTTCAGTTTCAACCTCGGAGCTCGTTACAGAACTGGCACTGCCGCCCTCTTCTTCTTTCTCATGGTTTCCCACACCGTAGGACCAAAGTGTCTGAAACGTCTTTATCGTGGACTAAATGTGGACAGAAAGATGCAAGAGAAGCGTCCGAATGAGACCAGACTCAAAGTTACTGACCTGTGTGAGAACTTGTGGCCAAACGACACCCAGTCTCTCTGTATCAGCACCTAGAAGAAGAAGAGGAGGAGGTATGGATGTGAGACGTCAGAGGAAGAACAGGCGATGGTCAGCGCGGCCGTCTGCGTTACCATGAGGCCTCTGATGGTCCTGTAGTACGGGTCCAGCAGGATACTGGCCACAGAGCAGGCCTGGGCGGTCCTGTCCCAGCCGTCTGAGCAGTGAACCAGCACGCTGACGCCTTCGTCCGCCACCGCCTGGAGAGAGCGCAGAGAGCAGGAGTCTGACTTTAGTGCCAGATGGAGCTGCGACTGCTGAACCTGACCTGATGTAATGACCACGTTTTAAAAAAACGACGGGTTACCGTGAGGCGAGCTGGCAACGGGTGTTTGTTTTTAGTTTAGCAAATCCAATCAGAGCATGGAGGCTGCGCTCAGGTGTGCACAGCTCTACCTGTGGATGCATTTACATGCAGCGTAGTAAAGCCACGCTGGGCGACCTCCACCACAAACAGCAGCACAGCGCGTCCACTCTGACCATCCCCACCGCGAGGCCCCGACTGCGTATCATTAACAACGTTTATGTTTCTCACGTCTGATAAATAAAGTCGTGACATCATCCATCGGTCTGATTACGAAGCATCAACTGACTGACTGAGGGGGGGTCCCACCTGACTGAGACCCCACCCCCGAGCGACCGCTAGTTAATAAAGCATTAGCTCTGCTGAGCGTGTGCGAGTGCGTACACACACCCGGGCTACGAAGACGCCGGCATCCAGTATGGCTTTGATGTGTTTGAGCCAACCAGAGTTCTCCAGCCCCCACAGGAAGTCTGTCATGGACGGAGATCGCATTTCCCCCACTGAGAGAGAGAGAGAGAGAG
>NW_005187809.1:293963-310845 GCF_000239375.1 Pundamilia nyererei | reverse complement strand
TTGAAGCATTTTTGAGACTCAGAACGTGGTTTTGGTGTCAGGGTGACAGTTTGTTCATGGTGAGGTTTAAGGTCAGCGGCTAAAGCATAATGTCAATGAGATGTCCCCACAAGGATATAAATACAAACGTGTGTGTGTGTGTGTGTCTGACCAGTGTGTCCTGGTGGAAGTACGACAAAGCAGGAAATCGTCCTCGACTTCTGAACCTCGAGCTGCCCACGATGATGGCGGGCGTGGCCGACTTTGGAACAAACAGCTCTGAAGGGTATGTATCACACACCTGCAGGACACACACACACACACACACACACACACACACACAGTTTAAGCTCATATGGTGCATTTTAAACATCCTGTTACGATGACTTGGCCAAGCTGCTCAGCTGGTTCCAGCACAAACGCCGCAGACTGAGACAAACAGCTGCTTTGCTAAAACCGTCCCTCTGAGAATATTCACCGCTCCTTCCTGATGAAATATTCAGACCGTCAACACCACAGGTGACCTGGGAGCCTGACTGGACCCTGAGCTGGAGGGTGGTGCTGTGACGTAGCTGATGATAAGCTGTGAGTGAGGCTTGTTTGAGCTAATCTACCAAACCTTATAAAAACTACTGACTGACTTAAAGAGAAACATTCACAGGTTTAGATCGCAGCAGAGACGAAGCTCTGCAAACACATGAAACGAGGAAAACACCTTCATCAGTCTGAGCGCGCAGACAGCAACGCTTAAACGTGATGAACCGAGTCTGAATATGGTGAGTGTTTGCAGTCAGACTGAGGGGGACGGCCTCTGGAGGCGCCGAGCTCTCAGAGCCGTCGGCGTATAAGCAGCAGCTTCACGTCAAAGTGCAGAAATGTACTCGTTATCTCTCAAACAGTTAACATTGTGTCACATGATCATGACTGACCCTGTATTCACTGTTTGCTGCCGTGGCAACCCACAGGTTGTTAGGGACGCCCATCCTCTTGTAGTCGGCCGCGAGGTCGATGAAGTTCCACGACTCCTCCCTCTCCTCTTTGTTCACGTTGGGGTTAAAGGACAGACAGTACAGCTCGCTGTACTTCTCTGGGAGGAGACGAGGAATTAAAAATCGTGTGTTACATGTGCGCACACGCACGCACGCACGCACACACACACACACACACACACACACACACACGCGCACACACACCTGGCCGTGACAGTCTGGCCAATGAGGCGTGGACGTCCAAGCAGTCTCTCTCCTGTGGAATGAATATCTGGAAGATCTGGAAGTCCTTACAGCGAAGGATCAGCTGACCTCCTGAGGTGGTGGGCGGCCTCTCCACGCTGCTCACCATGCTGTGCAATACCTGTAACACACACAGTTACTTCCTGTAGACCTGCATCACCAAGCACAGCACATTACTGTAAAGCACACCCATCATGGAGATGAGCAGCCCGCCGTGGCCTTGTTAGCGTAGCCTCTCAGATTTCCTAACAGGAAGTGCCCGGCCCACAGGAAGTACAGCTGTGCTGTGTTCTTCTCCTCATTCCTTGTTTATACCTCACAGCGCTGGGATAGGACTGATCATTTTGGGCTGCTGGGGTCACAAACCTCATGAAACGTTGCTCCAGCTCTGCCTCTGATAGGCCGGTGCGCCTCTGTGGTGGTTGGAGGAGAAGCTGCGTTCACTGTCGGCCGTTTGTGTTTGTATTCATAGTTTCTTTGGGTTTTTTTTGGACTATTTGGAGGGAAGAATTATGGGAATTCAACCAACATGAGATAAAAGACACGTGTGGAGGTTGAGACCAACGCTGAACCATGACGTGAACTGGTTTGGGTCAGAGCCAATCAGACGCAGCATAGTTTTAATGAAGAACAAAATTAGGTGCTGTGCTGTGAAGGAGAGCCAATCTACACCTCGCTCTGACTCTGTCCTTTGTTTCTGCTAATCCAGCCAGCAGTCTGAGCCTGCTGAGTGAAATGTGACACGCCTGCATCTCTTCATCATCCACTCAGGTCCACGGGGACGAGGCGGACTCCTAAGAGGGGGGAGGGTGGCATCTTTTCTTCCCGTGTCTGGAAAACCACCCAGCCTGGAATTCTGTGAAAACACCGCACACCACTGATATCAGTGATCCCAGATGAAGCTGCGCCGCTCCTCATCACGATGAATGTGCAGCTAACAGCAGAGGAGACGAGGAGCTGCATAAACACAGATTATTATTTTTCTTTCACTGCTTCTGCTCAGACGGGATTCACCAAACTGGCAGGAAATATCTGCCTGCATGACAAATTCCTGCTTTTAAAACCGAAATATGAATCTGAATGAGAACTCTGTGCACAGCGTCTGAAAGCTGCTCCTTTAATCTGAGCATAAAAACCTTTAATTCTCGCTTCCACTCTGAGGATCCATATTTAACCCCCTTCTTTCAGGGCTTTGTGATTAATATGAAGCTCTCCAGCAGCTTTCACTGTCAGATAAATGTTACTCTGTGGATCACATTTCTGTCGTGTGCATCTCTGCAGCCCGACACACGCAGCTGGATAAATCCAGGCTCTACAGATGGCGTCCAAATTTATTCTCAGACTCCACATTTCTGGCATACTGGCTGATGCTTCAGCCTCTGAAACCTGCCTGCAGGGTTAACATCTCCACTTTTACAGCAGAACTAATCATGTTTACAGGCTGCTGCACAAACCTGTGTGGTCTTTGTGCTGTTGGAGCCTTTTTAATGCAATCATCTGAACAAGCAGCCAAGAAGTCTGAGTGAAATCAGGGTTTCACTGGGACGTTACTGAGCACTGACAGCAGCTGAGTGTTCGCTGGTATGATTTTTTAACCCGGCCAGCTAACGTTCTTTTATCCAAATATGGCGTCTTCCATCTGTGACGCGGCCTCCTGCAGCTCTCGCTGCGTCCCAGCTTCGCCTCATACTAATCTTTTTTTTTCCTGTCCCGTTTGGTTCTTTAGCCGTCAGATCTGTTGTCTGAAGACCAACAAGGAGACCCGATGGATTTGCCGTATTGGTCCATTTGATCGACCTTTGTTGTTATTATTTATTTTATTTTCAGTTGTTACAGACGGGACAGACATGACTGAGGGACAGGAAAGGGAGAAAGAAAGAGGAAGGGAAAGAAAAACAGGAGGGAAGAGGGACAGTGAGAGAGGAAACTTAAAAAGAGAAAGAAGGGAAATAAAACTCCTGGATCAGCTGTTGAGAAAAAGAGAAAACAAGCAAAACAACAGAGCAACATACTAAACACAACAGCATCACGTTAATCTAGCTAAGTGTAAACAGCAGTAAATGCTAAATATTGAATGTTGTTGTGTAGCAAGCAGGACCGACAGCGCACAATGTGCTGGGAAATAGCACCAACAGTGCCTCATACTAATCTGAGAGCTCCACAGGTAACAATGTGGTCGTGGCTGAAGGCGGGTACGATTATTATTCAAGCTGTTGCAGGTTACCCATGTCTCCTTGCGCGTCTCCGGGTTGTTCTCCACAAAGATGGCGTGCGTGGCAGAGAGGTACAGAGTCCCGACGCTGGCCTTTCTCTGGCCTGACGACCGGTCCAGCAGACGGACGTTTTCCACCTGAACAAAGTCAGAGACGCACACGTCAACCACGTCCACTGATCAAAGCATCCTCTGTGTCTGCATGACGCTCTGTGCAATCCAGAGATTTTCCTCCAGATCACCTGAGAGGTGAGCATGTGCTCAAGCTTTAAATGCATTATTATTCACAAAAAGGCCAAAAACTGGGAAAATGCACAGACTGTCTCCTTGAACTACAGCCTGAAGGCCCGTTTAAGCCGCGTGATCTCCACAGTGGGTCTAAAACTGTGACATCCGGTGCAGAGCAGGTAAATCTGCTTGTGTACGCAGAGAAAAGCCCTTCGCAGCTAGCTTTTATTAATAAGTATTATATAAATATTTCCGTAGTGTCAGGCAGACTGTGTGAGGACCGCTAACTCTCCCCAACCCTCCATAAACAGATGATGATGATGATGCGTTTTAAAGGAGAAAGGAGTCATATGAGGAGGAAGATGGAGGTCAGCAGCGCAGTGCTGACTCATGCATGTGCAGATGTGCTCGTGCTGATTATTAAGAATAATAATTAAGATTAAATTAACGGGCTGCGTGGGAGCACCCTTACAGCCACACGCGGCAGGTGTTTACGGCTAACGTCGGGGCTGTTTCCATTATCGGACACGCAGTGTTAGCCTCTCACGTTCTGCTGGTCGCGCGCGCCGCCTCCGCTGCTCTTCGTCATCATTTATTTATTTTATTTTATTTTATTTATTTAAATATGATCTTACCTTCGGTGTCCGTATGTGCTCCATCACTGCCGGCTGACACAGCGGAGGTGGAGGAGGTGATGGAGACAGTGGCCCGACGTTTTCCTTTATCCTCGCCAGCGGTTAAATTCCCTGCTTCACGCCGACAGATGAGCCGTGTTCCCCGCTGCGGCTGCTCCAGAGCTGCCCCGGAGCGACTCCCATGACTTCCGTCCCTGCGTGTCCCGGTTCGGTTAGCCTACACGACACAAAACCGAGTGCGTGTCACCACAGACCGCCAGCACCCGAGCTCCCACCGCTTCTCCCGGCCGCTAACAGAGCCCCTTATAGCTGCTCCCGACACCACCATCACGTCAGCATTCACAACATCCGGTGATGCCTTTCAAAATAAAATGTAGACTAATACACGTTCTTTAACATTAGCAGCAGCGGCAGTCCATCTTTAATGAAAGGTGCTGTTTAAAAACTTTTATTCCTATAACTTTTACAACTTCTTAAAATATTATTTTTGAATTTATTGATTTATGGTGAGATCAAAAGGAAACCTGCGGTTTATTTTGAAAGGTAAAAGGTGTTTTTTTTTCTTATTTTGGTGAACTTGATTTACATATCGTGCCAGGCTCGTGCGCGCTAAGCCGCAAGGGCGCGTGCGCAAACCTTACCTTGTATTTTGTTTGTTTGTTTGTTTGTTTCTGATGTAATAATCGTGTTTTTATGTTTCCTTTATATAAATGTTTAGTATTTACTGCTGTGTCATATATTCAGACACTCCTGTGCTCTTTTGTCTCTTTGTATCACGCTACATTTCTCGCCTTATTTTGTAATTTTAATAACGTGTTTCTAAACACGAGTGGGTTTATATTGGGTGCGGGGGGGATACGTTAATTCCTCAAACTGACGCTGTTTTATTAAAGTGAGTTTGATTTAATGCTGTTTAAATATTTGTGTACATGTTTCGACATCTTTGTGAGGACAGAAAGTTAGCACGCTACTACACCCGCGTGACCAAACGTCACTTATGGGGACAAAGTGCCCGTCCTCACGAGTTTGGAGACATTTATGAGGCTCAAAATGTGGTTTTAGAGTCAGGGTCACAGTTAATAATAATAATAATAATAATAACTGTAACCCTGGGTTACAGTTGGGTTATGGTTAAGATTAGGATTCATTTTTGATGGTTAGGGTAAGTGTGTGTGTGTGTGTGTGTGTGTGTGTGTGTGTGTGTGTGTGTGTGTGTGTGTGGCAGTCAGGTTTCAGTGTGACAAACAGTGAAATGGTGGTTATGATTTCATGTTATGAGCTCTAGAACAGAAGAGCTGTTTACTGTGATCGTACATGTCGAACAACATTATGGCTGCTCTCTCTCTCTCTCTCTCTGAGGGTATTACAGAGGTTGTGATTTCACGTCTTGAACCTCTGGCCTGGAAAAGTTCTTTAAGGTCATTCAAGAAGCAGCTGAACTCGACCGGTTTCAGATGTTTGAGCTGTCATTCAGAGCTGATAATTCATGAGTTCTTCAGGACGAGGAGCCATCAGTGGCTTTGTTTCCTGAGACCTGGATGACATCAGTGAAAGTTTTGTGTGTTTGTGCTGAAACTCATCTCAGAGCCTCTCATCCGTCTGGCTGATGAAGGCCACTCACATTATAATAAATAATAACAAAGCGGATAGTAACTAAGCTCAGAGAGGAACCCCTCGACAAACGGACTGAAACAAAATCAGAAATATAAATAAGAAGTCTTCCTCCTGCCCTCCAGTGACTTCCAGTGACTGTTGCACACATGAATGACTTCCCACTTCCTGTCCCCGTGTGGACGCACAGAGGACACACACTGTTTGGACATCATGTGTAGAAACCACAGCAAAGATGTGTGTCTGCCAGTATGACAGTGAGTCAGCACTGGGATGCTGAACTCTATCAGACGTGAAGTCTGGGGAGGACTGAGACATGTGAGTCCAGCCTGACACCCTGTGAGCGGTCAGAGCCTGAGAGCTTGGATCAAACTGAGGTTAGTCTTCACTGCAGAATAAATCTGAGGACATTTTAACCTCACATCAATGGGGGGAGTTAATCCTCAGTCTCTGCTCATTTTCTGTCACACTATTCTGTTTAAACCTATCAGGAATAAGAACATTCAAACTCTTCTTTCCTACTGAGGAGAGGAACCAAAGAGCCATTTGTTATCCCTGAGCTTTAACATCATCACACGAGCAATCGTGGCTCAACAGTTGGCAGCCGTCTTGTAATCAGAAGGTTCGAGCCCGTTGTGTCCTTGGGCGAGACACTTCACCCGTTGCCTACTGGTGGGGGTCAGAGGTCAGAGGTCAGTGTCCGGCAGCCTCGCCTCTGTCACTGTGCCCCAGGGCAGCTGTGGCTACAATGTAGCTTCATCACCAGTGTGTGAATGTGTGTGTGGATGACTGGATGTAGTGTAAAGCGCTGTACAAATACAGGCCATTTACATTGAGTGTGGGGTAAACCGTATCCTCTCTGGTCAGCTGGTCCTGGTGCCTCCTGGACCAGCCAAGAACATGAGGTCAGGGGGAGACTGAGAGCGGTGAACCCCAGGCAAACTGCCGGTCTCGACAGCATCCCAGGGACTGGTTAAAGCCCGCACAGACCAGCTGGCCGTGATCCTCACTGGGCTGTTCAACATCTCCCTGACTCACGCCATAGTTCCCACCTGGCTGAAGGCCTCCACATCATTTCCATCCCCAAAAAGCCAGCATAGACAGCCTCAATGACTACAGACGTCTGTAGTCATGAAGTGCTTCGAGCAGATAGTGCTCAGCACGTGAGAGACTGTCTACCCCCCTCCCTCAGCCCCCACCATGGAGGAGGATGCCATCACCGTCACCTTTCACAGAGCGCTGAGCCATGTGGAGAACATGAAGAGCTCTGTGACGATGCTCTGTGTGGGCTGCAGCTCAGTGTTCAGGACCATAATCCCAAACTATCCCCCGTCACCTGCTCCTGGATCAAACACTTCCTCGCCCACTGGCTTAACCTGTTAGCAGTCGGACGTACCGCCCACGGTACATTGGATGGTTTAGGGGACTAATTGTAAATTTGTAGGACTGCTAAGGGGTTAAATCAGTACGATTCAGCCCCCACCTCACCCCCCCTCTCAGCACCGGATCCCCACAGGGCTGCGTTCTCAGCCCCCTAGTCTACGCCCTGGACACCTATGTGCACACCAGCCCACCCAACCAATGTCATCAGTGAGTATGCTGCGGTTGGGCTCGTCTCTGATGGAGATGAGACAGTGTGGAGAACTTGTCCTGCTGGTGTTCAGAAAATAACCTGAAACCGAACGTCCTTAAAACCAAAGAACTCATCACAGACTTCAGGAGGCTCAGGCAGCTGTGCCTTTCTATTATCTGGTATGTGTTCCTCTAGACTCTATATATTTCTTCTGTTCGCTCTTTATTCCTGATGTTATACTTCTCATATTTTTTTACTCCTGCACAGTTAGTGTGGAGCACCCAGAATTTTGATGTACATGTACAATGACATTAAAGGGCTATTCTATTCTATTCTATTCTATTCTATTCTATTCTATTCTATTCTATTCTATTCTTCTAGTGAGTGTTATTACTTGCTGCTGATGGAACTGTTTGTAATGTAATGATCATGAAATAAATACAGCATATGTAGCAAAGATTTTTGTTTTTGTTTACACCTATGACATCACAGAGGCTTCTCACTGGCTCTTACATGAACTCTAAAACACATAAAACATCCACCTGCGTGTCTCCATCCGGCCGCTAGAGGGCGGTATGACATATGAAACCCAGCAGGTGAGGCGTGAGTCCTGCGGAGTGCATCTGCAGCAAGCTGAAGAAATAAGAAGCACAAATGTTTCTTTTAGCAGCCTTTGAGCTTCAGCCACAGGTGAGCTGTGACATCTGGGCAACATCTGGCCCCGAGAACATGTGTCGGCTCTGGATGCAGGTTTGGGCCAAATTTTAGAGCCCAGTCAAAGCTCCGAGCCTCGCTGGTGCCACAGCGTCCCGACTGCTCCTCTGGCCCGGATCATCACGGCCACATGTTTGTGGGTGATCAGTGAGTGACAGGGATGTATTCCTCCGCCTTCCGGTATAGTTCCCTGACCCCGTGAGTATCTCGGAGTTGTGATAATTAATGCAGCTCGTTCATTATCCTCAGGTGTGTGTGGGGGCGTGTTCTCCGGTCGGTGAGACTGAAGCTCTGCAGAAGTAACTGACGGTCTGAAGAGGAAACCGTCTGCTGATTTTAGCCACTTTGACGGAATCTACGAGAAAAACGTGACGGTGTGCGCGCGTGCCCAGGTGAGCGCTGCGGTGTGCGGGTAGGACAGCTCCTCGCGCTCGTGTTTGTACCTGCACGTGTTTAAAAATGTGCACACTGTTACGGGACATTCGTCGTGTCATAAAACAGCTGCTTTATTTTGTAAACTTTCCAGCTGATGACGCGCGTTGGGGTAAAAGAGTGTGGAGGCTGCAGGGGGGCAGCTGGTGTCCTGGTCTGTGTGAGAAAGCGGAAACCTTACTTGTGTCAAGCCAGCCTCCCGTTTCTTTTCTTTTTTTTTAAACTTTATTTAACAAACAATGAGTACACAACATACGAACAGATGAAGTATACAAAACAACAGAACATGAACACACAAAGCCAGGGGTAAAAGAAAAAGGTAACAATTATAAGAATACACGCAAAAATTCACATACATATTGTTTTGAGCCTTTCTGTTGGTGCAGTCTGATATTGATTGTATGTGCATGTGCACATCCTTAAAATAATGACAGAAATATGGTGTTTTGTTAGTAAACTTACATTTATGGATAAAAAATTTAGCTAAAAGTATTAACAAATTTATCATAAAAAACATTTCTCATACTTCTTGGGGAACTTAAAGAAACAGAATAAAACATTTTCCCATCGTAAAGAAAACTCCCTTAAAATATGGACAATAACAAAGCTGCTAAATTCCTTCCAGAATCTCTGTGTAAAAGAACAGCACCAAAAAAGATGTGTCACAGTTTCTGGATGATCCCCACAGAAAGTACAATTAGTATTTATGTCCCTTTTAAATTTGACCATGTAGTGACTGGCTGGATAACATTTATGTCGAATTTTAAAAGAGACTTCTTTCACCTTATTTACTATCAAATATTTATGGGGGACCATCCAGACTGTCTTCCACTTGATATCTGGAACATATCGGTTCCAATAAGATGTTATATATGGGAGAGAGACGATATCTTCTTGGAATAAACTACGTATTCTCTTATTGCTGTTACCAAGTTCCTGTGAAAAGCAGATTTTTCCTATTGGTGACTCAGCTGGATCAGGGAGAGTGACTGAGGTAGAGATCGAGCTGTCAGTGTTTTTATATAACATTAAAGTCCCTGAGGGTATGGCACCAAGCACCATTGAGAATTCCTGAACACTGATTGGAAAATTATATAGTGCAAGAAAGTCGTCGTATGTAAGTAGTTGTCCCTCTTTACTAACCAGCTGAGCCACCAATAGGATCCCATTTTGGAGCCAAGTTTCCAGGAAACGTGATTTATTTTTCTATAAAATATCTCTGTTGTTCCAGATAAGGTATCTGTGAGGTGAGAAGTTGTGTTTATAAATGAGGGTCCACGTTAAGAGGACCTGCATACGGTCAATATCTTTACTAATTTTCTTATCCAGATGTAAGGAGAGAGCAGCATATGTTCATCGGGATATCCCTTCAGCTTTAGTAAGTAACACTCGACCTTTCAAAGACAAGTCCCTTTGCAGCCACTGGTTGAACTTTTTTAGGGTTTTCTGTATAATTGGAGTGAAGTTTGAAGAGCATCTTGATTTTTGGTCTTTGGATATTAGCAGTCCCAAGTATGTGACTTCTTGTTTAACAGAGATATTACAGATAGTATTTGCAGGGCAGTCTTTAATTGCTAGTAACTCACACTTTTTTAGATTTAGGCATAAACCAGAGGCCTCAGAGAAATCACTAATCACAGTAAGGGCTCCAATTTGTTTTCTGTTCCCTGTGTATTCAAAGTATTATGGGAATGGATGTGGAAACCGGATTTCAAAATAAAAGCCAACTTCGAGTGAATTAACAGATATGTTAAGAACATAATAACATATAATTTAGGCTTGTTTACTAACGCTAATGTTAGATCTACATGACACATTGTACCCTAATAGCGCCCTGTCAATATCAAGGCCATCTTATTTTGGATTTCAAAGTAAAAGCCCTGTGAATTTTCATTTTTGAACTACTTTCAGTGACTTCAGAATGAAATACTCTAAATAGAATAATTCCTGTTTCCACAGGGTAATTTCACCTTAGATTAACAGTATACAACCTCATGATGTTACCATGTCAATTTCAAGTCATTCTGAGTTTACCTTCCAAAATAAAAGCCTTTTCAAATTTCCCATATACGACCTACTCTTTTAACGATTTCAGAATGCTCTAAAAATGAAAATTGCTGTTTCCACAGGATAATTTCACTTTAGATCAACAGTATACAACCCCACAGTGACAACATATCAATATCAAGTCATTCTTATTTTGCCTTCCAAAATAATGGCCTGTTGAAAATGCCCATAATTTACCTAACTTTCAGTGATTTCAGAATGCTCTAAAAAGGAAAATTGCTGTTTCCACAGGGTAATTCCACTTTAGATCAACAGTATTCAACCTCGCAATGTTACCATATCAATTTCAAGTCATTCTGATTTTGCCTATCAAAGTAATGGCCCATTGAAACTGCCCATATATGACTTAATCGTTTAACAGTTTCCAAATACTCTTAAATTAAAAATACATGTTTCCAAAGGATAATTCCACTTTAGATCAACAGTATCCAACCCCACAGGGATACCATGTCAAGATCAAGTCACTCTGATTTTGCCTTCCAAAATAAAAGCCTTTTCAAATTGCCCATAGACTTTTAACGATTTCAAAATGCTCTTAAATTGAAAGATGCTGTTTCCACAGGATAATTCCACTTTAGATCAACAGTATCCAACCCGACAGTAAAACCATGTAAATTTCAAGTTGGTCTGATTTTGCCTTTCAAATTAATGGCCCATCGAATTTGCCCATATGTGATATAGTCTTTCAATTATTTCAGAATATTTTAAAAATGAAAATTGCTGTTTCCACGGGATAATTTCACTCAAGATCGACAGTGTACACTATCACGGGGATATCAAGTCAATTTCAAGTCGCCTTGATTTTGCCTTTCAAAGTAATGGCCCGTTGAAATTGCCCATGTATGACCCACTCGTGCATTTTTACTGACATTTGAGCTCCAGGCACTGATATTGTATTAGTTATTGAATATTAGTGCCTTTACCCTTTAATGTCCTTGATGCTCAGTTTTCCCAGTCACACTACCTGAGTACTTTTGATACTAAACATATTGGGTTTTTATTTTGAAAAACAAAATCAGACTCAATTGATTATGACAGAATTGAATCATAAAGATGATGTAAAAGGAAGTCGTAATTGATAGTACGTCCATATTCCACGTCTGTGGAAAGATGTCATTTCTACATAATATCATTCTAAATAAAGAAATTACAGAACAGCTTGTAAAACATTTCCAGGGCAATTATTTTTAAATCAAAAATAAGAAAGACTTGATTTTCAGTGTACAACTTTGAGGGAGTATATTATTGATTTAGAGAAGAATTAGTCCATGGGAACAGGGATTTTCCTATTTAACAGCATTCTGAAGTCACCGAAAAGTATGGTCACCGACTCCACTGTTAGATTATATGCAATGATATGTGTTGGCATGAACTGGTATTAATTCATAGAAGCTGGAACTTTCCATTTAATGCCATTCTGAAGTTATGGAAAGAGAAGCTCCTATAAACAAAGTCAAAAGGCTTTTACTCTGAAATGCAAAACGAGATTGATTTGAGATTGAGATGTTACCACTGTAGAGGTTGCGTATGGTTTGTTTGAACTCCAATTACTTAGTGGAAACAGTAATTGTCCTGTTAACAGCATCCGCGTTTAATTATTAAAAGTAGCAAATAAACAATTATAATCACGATATTGACGTGATAAGTGTGGGGTTGTATACTGTCAATGTAGAGTGGAATGATCTCGTGGAAACAACAACTTTGCTTTTAATGGGATTCTGAAGTCAGTGAAAGAGTGGGTCATACATGGGCAATTTCAACGGGCCATTACTTTGAAAGGCAAAATCAGAGCAACTTGAAATTTACATGGTTTTACTGTCGGGTTGGATACTGTTGATCTAAAGTGGAATTATCCTGTGGAAACAGCATATTTCAATTTAAGAGCATTTTGAAATCGTTAAGAGTATATCTTTTATGGTCAATTTGAAAAGTCTTTTATACTGGAAAGCAAAATCAGCCTGACTCAAAATGGATATGGTGTCACTGTGGGGTTGGATACTGTCAGTATAGACTGCGACTTGTCTGTGGAAACGTGAATTTTCCATTTTGAATCATTTGAAAGAGTAGTTCAAAAATAAACATTCAGAGGGCTTTTACTTTGAAATCCAAAAGGAGATGGCTTTAATATTGACATGTTGCTACCAGAATACTAGGGTATGTCATTTGTATCCAACATGAGTGTGTGCAAACAAGACTAATTGATATTTATGAATGTGCTCTTAATTTACTAGAAGTTGGCTTTTATTTAGAAGTCATGTTTCAGGAGCTTTGACTTTGAAATCAGGTTTCCACGTCTTTTGCCATAATACTTTGAATACACAGGGCACGTAAAACAAAGTGGAGGCTGGCTTGACACCAGTGAAACCTTTCAGTGTTGTGTCAGTGGCTTCACTGTGCACACGGGTAACCTGCAGGTGTCAAGTACTGCTGGGACCTTTGACCTCAGTGTGTAGGTGAAGCGCGCGCTGTTTGTCCACTCTGTGTGAGTGTGTGTGGTGGACATTAGTGCTGCAGCAGCACTCTGTTGCATAACAGCTTGTCCTCTGCATCGTCATGCAGGAGCTCGGATTAAATGCAGACTTGCTCCTCTGCAGTCGGAGCTCTCCGAGAGTCACGATCCACCTTCACTGCTTCATATCAGCTGCTGACACTTTGATGGTCCCAACTAGAGCAGGGCAATATGGCCAAAAATATTTATCACGATATATATTTGAAAATTTGCGATAACGATATAACTGACGATATAATTGATGCGAGACAAAATACAACTCCACAACATTACTAGCGCAAAAAGACAACCTTCCATTTATTTTCACTTAAACAAGAAGCTGGTTTTTATGTACATTAAAGCTTTATAAAAATGTAACAGTGCAAATGCAAATTCCTTGCTGAAAGTTTAACCAAAAGGCATTTCCAGTAGAAATGGGCTGACATATCCTGAGCATAACCATGTATAATATCCACTGAAGTTAAAAAGAGGTGCTTTGCAACATTAAACTGCAGTGTGCAGTACGTGTTTTTCGGACCATAAGGTGCACGGGATTATAAGGCACATTAAGCGAAACAAAGCAGTCAGATAAATCAAACTTTATTAAGCTCATTCTTGTTTCCTCCACTTCTGTACCATTGATTCATTAATGTTGAATTCTCTGGCAGCTGCTCTATTCCCATGTTGTTGCAGTATATTAATGACTAACCTCGTATTGTGGATGGATTATCTCAGTTGTTCTCCTGACTGAAGTTCGGTCCGTTTACAGCATCCTGCCATGCGATTGCATTTGTCCCTAACCATCAGGAACCTTAACGTTAACTTTTATAAGTGGAAAAGTGTTAGTGTTCGTCCTCCAGCTTCACTGTTTATATTATGCTAACATAGCTGTGTCGCTAGCGATCACGTAGCACATCATTATATACCAGCTAGCCCAACTTCAGTAACCCTACAAACGTCACTGCTGTTTAGTTTTCTGTCTTCATTTATGTTGGAAGTGATAGCAGAGCTGTACGTTTGATTTTTTTCAGAAATCTCTCAGTCAGAACATGCTATATCATGATTGGGTAACTAGCGAAACTAGCAAGCTAACTTCCGCTAGCTTCCTGCTAACTTCTAACTCCGTTAAATGTAATAAATTTTGTTTTCATGGATGCCTGGAAGTTAAACTTCATAGTTACACCTGGTAAAGCAGCAATGCTGATCGTTTTATTAAAGATGAAAGAATTTAGACAGTTTTTAACTCTCAGTGATGCTGCAGTGTTCGTTTGACCTGATGTATACGGAGTTTAGGACCCAGATTGCTCCCAGATTTAAGAGCATCTTAGTCCGACAAATATGACGGCCGCTTGCATGTTCTGCAAAAAATGTGCTTTGTCGTGTATCTGACGGACAAACACCAAACCAGTTCCACATCACTGAAGTTGCACCATTTTTACAAACCAATTCTGGTTCATCTGTTTCACTCAACAATCGGCCATGTGCGTATGAAAACAAAGGAACTGCGCATGCGCGCTTTACTTATATTCTATCGCGATATTTCATATTCCTATTATACCGGTATTACCGTGAACGGTATAATATGGCCCAGCCCTAGTCCCAACCTCACTGTGTGATGGCTCGGTGTCATACGTGATAGGTCGCTGTGAGACAGGCGGCCGTGCACTCTACCTGAGCTCCTTGCTCACCTGTAAAGGCTGATGCGTGTGTTTATGGGTAAACTGTATGTTTGGTGGATGTAAACGATGCCCAGGACAAACTGGGTCTCAAACAGGAGAATATCTTATGTTTTTTTTTAATGGTTTGGCACAGCAGGCAGCCATCAGGGAGCACTGTGGGAAATCAGGACAATCATATCAGCAATAAAGTTAAAAAGTTGGGAAAATAATAAAAAATCCAGGAACAGTGTTCATTTTGATGACTTTAATTGCTGACAGTAGGTTTGACTGGTAACACAGCTCACGCAGTCTGATTGTGTTTGATTGTTCTGAGCAGTGGAAGTAATGAACAGTGAGACGTGACAGCAGGGGTCAAACTTTCCCTTTGACCCTCACAGCAAATCTGTCCAATCCTAATTTAACTTCGTGTTCTGCTTCAGCCGAGCTCCAGATTTTTCTTCTAGAGCAGCTTTGAACGTCTGACGTAAAAGAGCTGAAGTGAAGCCAAATGTCAAACACAATGAGAAGTGATCGTTGCAAACACGGCCGAGCTTTTCCTGCTGTTTGTCATCTTTGATGGGTTTCTGTCCCGTTCCTGGTGGACCGGAGCTTTGTTGGGTTTTTGGAGGACTACCCTGAGGTGGCAAAAGTACCGACATTCTGTACTTAAGCAGAAGTACAAATACTACTGTTAACAATCCTCCAGTAAAAGTTGAGGTACTGATTCAACTTCTTTACTCGAGTAAAAGTGGAAAAGTACAGGCTCTGGAATCTACTCAGTTAGAAAGTAAAAGTAGCTCTTTGGAGGACGTTTCTACTTTAGTGCAAAGCTAACGCAAAATAATATCAGTAGATGGGACTCCAAACTTTACTCTAACTCTATTTTTATTCTAATTATACTCATGAATCTGAAGCTTCATGTGTGTGTGTGTGTGTGTGTGTGTGGACACTTTGCAGCTCTCAGATGTGCTGGATGCTGGCTTTGGATCATTTGTGAGGCAGCAGCAGGTTTAAATGTGCGTGCAGCTGTTTTTGTTGCGTGCACATGTGTGTTTCTGTTAGCAGTGGAGCTGCCGGGCGTCTGCAGCTCTAATCCCGCCACTCCTCGCGTTCGGCATTCTTGTGGTGGGAGACTGAGAGCTGTCCTCTGCCCGGACTTGTCGCTGAGATTAACACAGTCACTCTGACTGATGACGCTTTTGTCCACGAGCAGATTAACAACACAAACATCTTTGAAGCCGACCTAAACCTGTAAGTGATGGTTTGACTTCTAATTCAACCACAATGAGCGTTTACAGTCGGTCGGACAAAAGTGGATCTGCTGTCTCGTGGGAGACTCGGCTCCCCGAGCTTTGCAGGGCTCGGTCTCTGTGAATGAACTGATGGACCACACAGCTCGCAATCGGAGGAAAATCTGCAGTTTCCCAAACTTAAAATTATTAAGTTTGAAGTGGATTTCATGAGTAAATGTGTGAAACTTGAGTGGGAGTGGTCAAAGGTGGCGAATCCTCTGTCGAGCTGGCAGCGGGGATTCTGAAAGTGATCGTGTTGATGGCGGTGGATCAGGTGACTGCGGTGTTGTTACACGCTGCATCGCGGTGAGACGACAGAAGCAGCTCTTTAAATTTGCAGGGTTTACATATTTGGACACGACAGAAATAAACCAACCTCAGATAAATCAAAGTCCGACACATTAAACTGAGTTATTGTTTAATAAAAATCTGAGTGCGGGAATCCTGAGGCCACACTCACTGCTTCCATCGGTGGCAGCGAGAAGCTGAGCCAGGAGCTGCTGCTGGTCATCAGACTGAGCACGCTTGTGAAAGCAGACGTCGGAGTGTTCAGGTGTGCGAGGACGTGGTGCGAGGGAGGAAACATCAGCAAAGACCTCAGAGAAACAAACGCTGCTGCTGCTCATCAGTCGGGGCGTTTTAAGGTCGAGTAAAGTAAGGGATTACTATTGCAAAAACGGTAATTAGATTACCGTTACTTTCCCGTAGGAACGCTGCGTTGCTGCGTTACTAAAACCGTGATTTTTTGCGAGAATGTCTCA
>NW_005187809.1:291657-293224 GCF_000239375.1 Pundamilia nyererei | reverse complement strand
AATTACTTTTGAAAATAAGTAATCAGTAAAGTAATGGGATTACTTTTTGGGGGAAGTCATCAGTAATTAGTTACCGATTACTTTTTTTCAAGTAACTTGACCAACACTGGTCCCCACAAGTATAGTAAATGTCCAATTCTTGGTCCCCACAAAGATATAAATACACACTTAGACGACTATAAGTTTGTGGCAGCTTGAAGGACGGCGGCAGGCGCGGTCCACCTGAGAGACGAGCTGCTGTGGGGAGTCGGAGCTGCCGGTTTATCAGCAAACATTTTCCTTCCTGCGTCAGGCCGGCAGGAGATGATTAGAGAGCCTATTTCAGTCGCAGCCACTCGTCGTTCTGGGACCTGCGAGCTTGTGCTATCTGGGCTCTCGCTGTCTCGAAGTGGCAGGATGTGAAAATGTGCCACAGAAGAGGATCGTGCTCTCTGCCTGGAAGCTTCAGTCGTGGCTCGTACATGTACAAAATTGACACACGTGCAGAAACGTGTTGATCGTTCTGTGGACACGCCCACGCTTTAACACACGCTCGTGTTCTTCTGTCGCCTTCGTCTGTGTTTGTCCTCTGAGATGTTTTCCATGCTGTGAGTCGCTGTCACACGGCACGGTGAGATCTAAAGGTAATCAGATTACTGTTGGTCATTAGTTTTCCTCTGAACAACCAAACTGTTTGTGCTTCAATAATTTGTGGATAAACTGTGTCACGTAGTTTTGGGTGCAGGAGGCTGCTCGAAGTTTCGGGGTTTGTGAGGACTGTGCACGTGACTCAAATATTATAAGAACTCACATTTAAAAATGTGTTTCGCTGAAAAACCGTTAGAATGTGAAGTTTGTGAGAAACAGACGCGTAACATCCTGTCACGCCCAAATTATGACTCCAGCTTTGAGAAGCTGACGCTTGCAGCACAGACGTGGTCGGCGAGGACAGGGTTGGTGAAATTAAGTGGTTTTATTGGCTTTACTGGGTCAGCTGATTGCTCAGTCAGCCATGTTGGATGTTTTGTTGCTGCAGGCTCTCGGCGCTGGCGTCTGCTGGATCATGCAGTGCAGTCTTAACGCGTGTTTGAACGTTTGGATGTTTTTGGTTTTTTGAGATGTGATAAAACTTTGCACTCGCACTTTGTTGGCATTTCTGAAATATGAAGTGACGCTGCCACAGTCCAGCCGGGCGCTACGGCCTCGTGAAACCGAACGATCATCTGTGTCCAGCAGACCGATAACTGAGAGTCACCCAGAACCTTCCTGCGGGTTGTAATAAAAACTCTTCACCTGCTGGAGTTTCGATTGTCTCTGCTGCCCCCACCCAAACAGAGCTGATGGAGGCTGACACCAGTAACTATCAGTGCTGGTGCTGCTTCTCCTTGGAGCTTCCTGTTGACGCTCTCATAGTCAGATCATGTTTGTAATGTTGTAAGAATGATGTTCTTTGTAAATCGTTCACTGGTTGGTGATTGTGACACGCCTTATTTTACTGTTATCAGCCATAAATAGCTGCTAGTGAAACTAGTGCGACGCTGCTCACGTGCTGTCTGTGGATGCAGCTTCATGACTAAGTCAGGTAGCT
>NW_005187809.1:282457-290958 GCF_000239375.1 Pundamilia nyererei | reverse complement strand
GCGTGTGTGCCTGCCTCGCACACGTGCACTGTTTCTTGTTACTGCAGCACTGAGCAGCGTGCCTCTGCTCCAGAACCTAAAAGGGAGGTGTATCCCTCCCTCTCTCCCTCCCTCAGTCTCCTCCCTCCCCCTCTCGACCACCGTCACAGCCTGCGTAGCCTTCCCCGTTCACTCACACACACAGCGGTGACGGGATAATACACAACGCATGAATGTACTGTGCAGCAGGACGAGTGTGTGAGGAGGAGGAGGAGGGTGGTGTGTGTGTTTGAGGACAGTGTGAAGCGAACGAGCTGAAGGAGCTGAAGGAGCTGAAGGAGCTGAAGGAGCTCCCACCAATCTTCTGTTTTTATGCTGGATGTGTTTTTGCAGCACTGCAGGCTGAGAAGGAGAAGAGTAAGTTAAAGCTGCGGCAACAGTGTGTGTGTGTGTGTGTGTGGGGGGGGGCATTAGGTCTTGGAGCATGAGCAGTGTGTGCGCACTTTGAATTGTTGGCTGGTGCAAAACAAATGGATCATGTAACATTAACTTGTGTCACAGTTAATCTCTTGCAGCCGGCTTCATTAGCTGTAAACTGTTAACTTCAGAGTAAATAAGCCGACGAAACACTTCTCGTGCTGTAATGAGTCTGATGATGGTATTTAAACTTCCTGCTGCAGCGTCCGCTCTTATGTAAAGTGGAGCTGCTGCACATGGATAAGTAACGGCCGACCGTGGAGACACGGAGGTGATGGCGTGCAGTCCTTCCTTTGGCGTCTGTGATGGTTTCCAGATGCTTTCAGAGGATCGTTCATGTAACTGAATCCTGTACAAATGTACACACAGCTGCAGCACAGACTCACAACTCTGCAGCCACCTCGGAGCCAGTCCAGGCCGATATTCCTGATGGCCGCCTTAACGAACGCGGATGGAGCCGTAACTTTCGTCTCCATGGTGACCGGGACATTTAAACCGCACAGCTCGTCTCCAGTCTAACCTGATTAAATTTCCTTTAAAGAAAAACTCAAATTATTTAAACCGCTGAAGCTTTTTCCTGTAAGTTGTCCTTCACTGCATGCACAGCATCAAAACAACAAACTGCTTTGGCTCCTCCCACCAGAGCACTAAACAAACATGTTAATTCACATCATGGCAACAATAGTGCACTTACCTGTGTCTCTATGGTGATAACGGACCGGCGAGCATGATTGGTTCTTCTGTTCTCCGGCTGAGCTGATTGGCTCGTTGGGGGAAGCTTCGAGACGAGTGTTTGCATTGGTTCTTACCTGTACAGGTAAACGTGAGGCCGACACCTGCAGTTACATTAATCATTATATGGTTTTAACCCTTTAAGGCCCCTCTGAGCGTTCTGAACATCAGCTAGCACAATAATCTTTGTGCTTGTGACATCAGAGGAGTCGTGCTTCCATAGCATGCATCCAGCTTGTCCAGGTCGCGGTTTCCTTCCACATATGGCTTTGCTGATCCGATCAGCTGTTCATAGCACGTCCTGCGCTGGAATAAACGTCAGCGCGAACTATTTCATGTCCTGGAAGTGACGTCATTTTTCATGGGACACGTAGTTTTTATCCTGCAGGCCTTTCAAAGGTTCCCTGGTGTTTGTGAAAGTCGTGTTGGACTTCATGCTCTCCTGTACGGTTTCTGAGACGCTCAGAACTGAAACTGCTGGAAATCGTTTATTGTGATGCTGTTTGTTTGCAAATTGTTTATAAACATTGGTCTATCTCAAAAATGAAACTATGAAGACACGATTTTGTGCAACTTTTTTGCATTTACAGTCTTGAACTTTCTATAACCAGAAATGTGTTGAAAAAAGTTCAGTTATTTTGTAGTTTGTTTGTTTTTTTTGCACTTTATGTAGTTAATAAGGACGTAATGCCTACATGTTATTGTAATCTGCGATATAACAGTTGTATTGATGTACAACCACAAAACCTCTATCCGTCCCACACGTGGGAGATCAATCGATCGATCGAATAAAAGTTTTCATGATATGACAGTTGGAAGCCTCACAGGAGTCATGTGATGCCTCTCAGTGTAACAGGCGTTGCCTCTGATAGGTTGGGTTATTACGCCTGCTGAGAGGAGCCGAGGCTTTGTGGTTCCCAGAGGACGCTGGGTCCGCTTCAGAACGCAGCGCCACATCTGCGTGTCAGAGCGAGGCCTCGTAGCAGCGGTTTTAAATATTAATGATGTCTGGAGAAGCTTGAAATGTGGAGAAATCGGGGAGATTCTCTAAGATCAGCCACAGAGGTGTTTGAGCCCTCCTGTGGGTGCCGTCAGCTTCAGGAACATTTGGTTCATGCAGTGGAAAAAAACCACATCATGTGTGGGCATTTCTGGCCATGTATGGACACGTCATGTGATCTGGGTCTGTATTTTTACCGATGGGAAGCTCTGCAGCTCTATTTCCAGAACAATCCGTCACTGGACTTCTAACAAAAATGTAATGGACTGAAATGAAAACGGCGACAGGAAGAACGGGCCTGCAGATGTAGGTGCTCGTTCGTTAGCACAGGTGTCCACGTGGAACCGTTTGTGTCACTGCGGTAATGAGGCAGCGTTTCCACGCCGACCCCATCAGCTGCGCAGGTATTGATCACTGAGCCCGCCCCGAAGGCCAGCTAGCTGGTTACATAACGGCTCCATCCACACGCTGCTGTGTGACCTCTGGACCAGCCGTCATTAGACTGCCATCCAATCAGCTCGCAGCGCTCTCTCTCACCCTCGCTGTCCATTAAGTGTCAGGCTGATGAGAAGTCATCCTCATGCTGTTTCCCCTGAGAGACTGTTCTGCTTACTGTGCTTCAGCTGGTTAATGCAGGGAAATATAGTGACTGTTATGTCATCTGAACACACACACACACACACACCTCTGCAGTGCCTGCAGTGTTTAGACAGCACCTCACACACAGTCGAGCTCGTCTTCTCAGAATGACTAAGCACTTTATTTCTATGGTAACCACGTTCACTGTATCGTGAGTGTCCTTCATGCAGGCGTGTGTGTGTGTGTGTGTGTGTCTGCAGTGATGGCAGCTCTGTGCTGTAAGGTGATGCAGTGAGTGTGATGCTGCCAAGTGTTGCTATGAAGGAAAGGTGAGCCTGCTGCCTGTTAACGAGCTCTCTGATTGGCTCGGTGCCGGTGAAATGAGAGCAGAGCCGCAGTCGTTCCTGCACATCAGATGGTTTCAGTTTCGAATAAATCCTGCAGATGGCTCGGTTGGATTTTGTTGTTTTTGAATCATCAGTAGATAAATCCCTTGCTGTCGTTTCACCTGTTGGGATGAAGGGAGGGCCGAGTATGAAGGTGAAGCTGTGGATTTGCTGTCATGAGGGCGCCGTGGGTACGCGCTGAGCGAATGACCTCGAGGATGCGATCTGCAAAAATGAGCTGAAGGGTGTCTCTGCTCAGCCAGCTCGGGCGGTTTAGGTATCGGACTGTAATGTGAAACCGCTCAGGTATCAGGTAGTCTAAGCAGCCTGAGACGTAACATCAGCCCGGAAACCAGACAAATCTGGGAGCTCATGTTTCATTGGCTCTGGCCCTGAATGTGTCCCCTCGTTTTCAGACAGATTTCCGTCTGGCTCCGCCCTACGGTCTTTCTTTTTTTCTTGGAAACTCAGATTATGTCATACTCTATCCAGTTACAGCCTGAATTATTTAGCTGTGTGACAGTCAGAACAAAACCCCGGTGCACACCTGTCACAACCCTGATCTGCATTTAGGCTTCTGAATCGTTTAGTTTCACTTAGTTCTGCAGAATATTTGGACTGAATTTTTGCTTTGAGCTCCAAACCTGCAGTTCCTCTGACGCCCAGCAGAGGCAGCAGTGAGTCAGTCCCCCATGTTAAACATTTCCAGCAGAAATAGACACGTTTGCAGCCCGATACACAAACTGTTTGGTGTCATAGGAAGTTTACATTATTAGGGGCGTGGCTTCTCTGACTGACAGGTAGATGGTGACACAGGTGGCTGTAGCTGCTAGCTGCCTGCTAAGCTTTTAAGCTAATTGTGCCTGAACTGGACTGTTTGTGCTGTTAGAGCCTTTTGGAGCATGTTAATGACGTCATGTGACCAATAACATGGCTGCTGTGAGGTTACTGTAGTAACAGAGTTAGAGAGCACTAATCAGCAGATATCTCTGGATGCAAAAAGCTAGCTACCATTAGCTGTGTGTGTGTGCGCGCGTGTGTGTGCGCGTGTGTGCGCGCGTGTGTGCGTGTGTGTGTGTGTGTGTGTGCGCACTGCAGTCACTCTGACCTACAGGTCAGCAGTACACCCGTGCCTCTGGCACCACCTGTTGTTGGTCATTGTCCTGTAGCGTACAGGTTCGTTTAATGTTTCCTTTTCAGAAGTAATTGATTACTCACAGAACTGGAGATCAAAGTAATCAGAGTATCAGGTTAGAAACAGTTTCTGAGCCCCTCGTGTTGCTGAACAGTGATTTCAGTGCAGTTCCTCCACAGGGCTGTTATGAAACGCTGCTGTGAGCTTCCTTCATGTTCTTCATGGTCCAGTGAAGCACAGTCGTCCCTCACAGAGCACAAATATTAACCGACTGCAGCGTCCTGCACTGAGCTCCTCTGCAGCACTCTGCAGGTCACAGCTCCTCACTTCAGTGTGTGTGTGCGCGCTCACAGTCCAATCAGCAGCCTGCATGATAGTTTAGTTCCTGAACTTGAATTGAACGATCAGCTGTAAACAATGGAGCCAACTGTTAGTCACCAACAGCTGCTAGTGCGGCGAGCGGCGAGCTGCGGCTGGCACCGCCCACTCTGAGGTTGATCATCGGCTTCTTGTGGACGCTCAGACTGAGGCTCATTAAGGTGAAAAACCACAAAGAATGGAGGAAAAACCTATTTTTATTCCTGAGCAGCTTTGCATGAGTCACAGTTTAAAATGAACCGTGACTCACTCTGAGCTGTGAAATGCTCAGCATGGATGCCTGAAACGACCATATTAGGGATGTCCCCTCTTGATGACATCATATAGATCCAAGAGTAGGAAAAAGAGTTTTTGGCTCAAAGGGATTCCTCGCTCTTGAACACCGACTCAACGTGAACAGGAGGCGTGACAGAAAACGGGAAAAGTCATGTAGGCGGTGAGAGAACCTGCACCTAAAATCACAACAGACGAGCTTTTCCTTCACTAACCTGGAGGTTAAAGAACAGTCGGAGCACATTCGGTGCTAAAGCAGGCTTTGCAAACAATTGGATAAGCGTGCGCTCAACAAGGCGCTGAAGTAAGAGAAAAAGGAAGTGATGGCTCTCTCTTTTCCTGCCGTGACCTCGAACACCAGCGGCCTGTTTTTGTGGCGTTGCAGAGGTTTGAGGACAAACGTGCAGAGGAAAGACGACAGATTTCCAGGTTCACTTGTTAAAACATTGTTTTGTTTTAACCCCAGGAGCTCGGGTTGGTTTCCATTCCATCATCTTTGTGTGGTTCATTGTGCAACGCTAAGAAATGATGAGTTAAACAAACGGTCTCCCTCCTGCTGAGTGTTTCACATTCAGATCAGAGTGAGGTCAGCCTCCATCGCAGAAGCTGATTCATTCAGTGTTTGTGATTATTAGAGCCAGCTAAAGAAACCCCTACATCAGGGTCTGCTGTGCTGCTGCCAGAAAGGCTGAGGGCTGTCCTTATGAACAAAACAAACACCCCCTGCTGAGCTGCTTTAAAAGCCTGAAAGGACAAGCAGAAGTCAGACGCAAAGCTGCACCTTCCATCAGACCGACTCAGAGGAGAATCAAGTTTTAAAAGTCCGTGTTGCTGGTCAAAAAAGTTTTTGTTTTTTTTCTGTTACTGCTGATAGAAATATGAGACTTTTACTAAATAAGAACATGAGAGCAGACTGTAACAGATACTGCTCTGTTAAAAAGCAGAGCTGAGAGAAAGTAACAGTGGGGGCGGAGCCTAGAGCAGCACAGAGGAAAGTGCAGAGTCGAAGGCTGTAGCTGCTAGCTCACTGCTACGCTGCACCTCAGCGGGACCTCTGCACCGTGTTCGTGCTGTTGGAGCGTTTTTAATAACATCATCTGACCAATAACACGGCAGCTGTGTGGTTACTGTACTGACAGATGGTCCAAGGAGGCGGAGCTCCAGTTTTCAGTGAAATTCTAGAATTTTATTTGGATGTTTCTGAGGAATAATTAGCAGCTGTCTGTGTGAGGTTCACATAGCTAAGCTAGCTAGCGTTAGCTAATAGTTATAAACAAGCACCAACGTTCACGCCAGAAGCAAATGGGTGACAACATGGTGGCTAATTCCATCTTTTATATACAGTCTTTGCAGTGTCCTCTCTTTTGAGCGTGGTGTCTCAGTTATTTCCTGTTACGACCCCACTCTCCCTATAAGTAGTCTCATTTGTCTGTTATATTTTAAGCACATCTCTGCATGACATTGTATCCTTATTAACATTAAAGAAAACAAAAGAAACGTAGATCAACTTCAATCAAAGAATATCTTTAACATTTTTTTGTCTGAAAATTTGTCTGAAATTTAAGAAAATAAAACCTTATTCAAACTAAAAACATTTGACTGACTTGAACCATCTGCTTCTGAATAATAAAATGAAAGAAACTCAATAAATGCAGGTCCTCAAAAACTCACTCGGGCCTCCTCAAACATAGAAAACACTTTAACCGAGTCAGAGTGAAGCCGAGCGCTACAGACGCATTGCCACATTTCCTCGTCTTAGCTTTCTGAGACTTTTGTTTGTCCCGTCATCTCCGCCTATCTTTTCGTCACTGTTAAATATTTTTCTTGAGGGTTTGTTTGCTGCACTTTGTGTCTCCTGCTCTGTGCTGGAGACACAGACACGCTCGGTGCAAAAAACCCTGCCACCTGCTGTAGTGGATGTGCAATTACACTTTATTCTAGCACAGCAAACCAAGCCCGTTCCCGGCATCAGCATAATGTTTGTGATCTGTTGTAGATGCACTGCTGAGCAGGATTTACTACCCTACACTACTTCAGTGTACGTGATGTTAGCCGTGGATGCTGATCTGGGGTCTTTGGCTGCTTTCGTATAAACCTGTGTTGTGGAGCTCGTTGGGCTCCGGGTGCTGTTGATAAGGGCCACCCTGTGCTGCCAGAGCAGCTCTGGTAGGAATGATTTTGTAAAGCTGGACTAAGACGCATAAAACACTTTGACTGTGTTCGGCTGTAACAGGTTAATCAAAATGGTTAAATCAGTGAATTTTGTGGATTTACTGATGCATGTTGATCCCCTCGTGGTCGCTGGGCCTCTCGTGCTGCTCGTTTCCTTTTCCACTCCATCCACTCTGGACTTAACCTGCTCGACAAGCGTAGCAGGGACCTTAGCTTAGATTAGCCCCATTATTCCCTCACACACACACACACACACACACTGCCAGAGGCTGGTGGGGAAACTGATCCTAACAGGGGTGGATGAGTCGTTTGGTTGTTGGAGGAGAGCTCAGGAGCTTTCGGTTCAGTTTCGAGGCTTCGTGTCAGAGAGAGCGGCGTCTCGCTCTGATGGAGGACGGTTCCCTCTGTGCCTTTCCTTCTCTGCACGGAGGACAGTGCGGTCATCAGTTTGGATCATTAATTTCACTTGACTTTATCTGATAGTCAGAGTGAGGAGTGTCTGCAGTCTGAGTAAAGCTCTGAAAAAAGGCTGAAATGAGCGGTCGTCAGGCTGTGTTTGAGTGCACGGTCTGCGATGGCCTGAGGGCATTCACTCTGTCAGAGCTGGGACAAACAACTCACCTGAAAGGAATTCATCACCACGAATCCATTTTTATGTGCACAGACGTGCAGTGAATGCACCAGGCGATCTAATGCGAGCTTGGAGTTTAGCTTGGAGTTTAAAAGATCCAGGATCAGCTGATCCTGCTTACACCGGTCAGTGTCTGAATCCAGCAAGCAGCAGTTTGGATGATGAGAGCATGATGTGCTTTATTCCTAACAACACGTGACACAAACAGTGCAAACATGCAGCTCAGAAGTGCAGCGACAGCAGCGAGAGGCTGCTGCAGCTCTGACACAGGTGAGCGCAGGTGTCGGTCACTCTGCTGCTGGAGACGCTGAACCTTCCCAGAGTCTCTGATGTTCACAGCAGGTGAACTGCAGACACCTGAGAGAGGAAGTGAGGGGACGCTGACAGCGTCTGCCTGAGCTCAGCTTGTGCATTATGGAGGCGCAGAGACTGAAGGGATTAGGCAGCACAGGGCAAAGTGATGCACGTCTCAGCTCCGAGCTAATGACACATCAAAGCTATAAGAATAAAACATCTTTATCATAGTCGCAGGTAAGCAGAGAAGTCTGTCTCTGTCTTTTGTCCTTTTAAACACAAACAGAGGGAAATGTTGTGAGTTCAGTGAGGAAGTGTTTCCTGCAGCAGCCTGACAGCGAGTGTCGCCCACAGGCTCTGCTGCCATTACCGGATAATGGAGCAGCAGCGCGTCCTGGATCTGAGCGCCTTTATTAGCTGCTCCTCTTTCTTTGTCCCTGACACACAGACACAGACACACACACA